>NC_056749.1:750859768-751002268 GCF_019279795.1 Protopterus annectens
CTGCAGAATAATAGGGTTTACCTCTGTTGTTCCTAAGCTTAACTGCATTATTGCAAGCTGCATTTAATATACCTGACTCATAACCCCTATTAAGAAAGTTACCTTTCAAAATTTCAAGCTCATGATGAAACCTAATGTCATCAGAGCATAAACGAGATAACCTCAGGGTTTGTCCCTTGACTATATTCGTGAATGTTCTGGGATGATGCATGCTATCCATAGCCAAATACGAGGCCCTATAGCACTCTTTCCTGAAAATAGTGGTGTTTATTATTCCTGATTCCTTATATATAGTTGTATCCAAGAAATCAATCTTATCATTGGAATGATTCATAGTGAATCTCAGAAATCCATCAAGGCCATTAATGTATGACAAAAAGGATTCCAACTCAATGACAGAGCCGCGCCACAGGAGAAAGAGGTCATCAACAAATCGTCTGTAAAAGACGATATGTGGGCATGTCAATATGACCTCCTTCTCCCAAACTGCCAACACTAAGTTGGCATAAGAATTGGCGCAGCTCGTGCCCATGGCCACCCCTGTCGACTGTCTGAATACTTTGTCAAGAAAAATAAAATAATTATTTTCAAGGACTATTTCCAAAAGGAGGGCCAAAAAATCTGCCTCAACTTCACTAAAAGACTCATACATAAGTTTTCTAACCCAATCAATCCCAACATCATTCGGTATACAAGTAAAGAGTGATGTAATGTCCATAGTCACCAAACGTAATTCACCCACATCCTTGGCACCATTGACAAATGCATACAAGTCTGTTAGGAAATGTCCTGTATCTTTCAAGACATATTCAAATTGTTGTAGTATCAGCTTCAGTTTCTGATCTAAGTAGATAGAGATGGGTTGGGTCACCCATCCTTCACCTGCTACAATCGGTCTGAAGGGAGGAGTGGTCGCCTGCTTGTGTATTTTAGGCAGACCATTGATACGTGGTATAATCGGATACTCTATTTGAAAATAGTCATATATGTCTCTGGTCAAAATTCCCAGAGACAGACAATCATGTAGAGTTTTGCGTATATTGTTACAGCAAAATTCCACTGCATCTAAAGTGCTTGATTCATAAGCATCAGTGTCTAGCATACATAACATGGAACTAATATAGAACTCTCTACTCAACACAACTATTAGGCCGCCTTTATCGGCAGGCCGTATGATGATATCACAATTATTTTTCAAAGACGCTAGAGCATCATGCTGTGATTGGTCAAAGTTGCTGAAACAGTCATAAAAGTCAAAACCATGGCCTTGATAAAGTTCATTCTCAACGGCCTTCACAAATAACTCCAAATTAGGCATAAGCCCAGGATTGATGTTACTCTTCTTTTTAAATGGTAATTCAACCATATTGTCAGAATCTTTAAACATCAGTTTTAAATTAACATTCCTGGCAAAGAGTCTAATTGCTAATATATAATCACTCATACCTGCCTTTTTATTTGGTATGTATGATAAACCTTTTTCCAGGAGTGATATTTCTGCTGTACTCAACTCATATCCAGAGATGTTCCAAATTAACGACCTGGATATGTCTTCTGTTTGTACTGGATCTGTCTCTCCGGTCTGTTGTCTACCCGTTTGGCTCCCATCTCGGTATCCAGATTGACCTTTTCCTTCCCGTTCGTATAGGGAGTGGGACTAGAGGAAAATCCTCCTGTTCACCTGGTCTCAACTTCTCTAGTTGTATCTTACGTCTTACGACCGTACCTGTCCTCGAGGTACCTGCTTCTGCTGATGTAACTGAAGCAGCCCGTTCTTCTGTAGGTGTAAAATATAAGGAAGTAACTGACTTGGGGCTTGACAGTACTGAATTGACCCTGTCTGCCCCTGTCACGGCACCCATAATGGTTCCTTCCTGCTGCTCAATGGTTGTCGGTCTTCCTTCACATGGGTTCACTTCATTGTTATTAATGAATACAGCTTTTGAAGTTCCTGCATTACCCCTTGTTACCGGACGCTGCATGTTGTTGCCACGATTCTGAGTTCTTGTTTCATTCAATGTTGTCACTGTTCTCGGCCATACAAATACATGGTTTGACTCAAAATCATTTTTGTCTCTGTTTAGCTTTTTTCTTTTTTGTATCAATAAGTTGTTACCATATCGCGTCACCCTATCAATGACCTCCTGTAGAAAACCATCACTCATCTCATTGCCCATAAGCTGTTCTAATTTAATTTGTTGATCCATTAAAGTATCCAGGAGCTCCTGCTCCTTTGGTTTGAAATAGTCTACGAGCAATTGCATGTATGACATGCTGGCCTGGAGATTTATCCTCTGCCAGCGCGCCAATAAATCTGGATACATATTGCCGTATGTCGGCATATTTAGTATTCGTAATCCTCTGGGGATGACTTTCAATTGTAAACTTGCTTCCATATGATGTCACTGACACTGTAAGCGTTTATATTTAAACATATTGTTCTCCAACTCTCTCTTTGTCTGTTTAATGCATATTTCATTATCCACATCGATAGGTTCCACACCAAAATCATTCTGTTCTATCCCATCCATGTTTAACAACGGATTCACAATGTCCTTCAGTACATTACGTAGAGAGCCAATGGTTCCCATCACTGTCCTCTCAGCTCGCGGTTCAAACACTGTCCTCTCAGCTCGCGGTTCAAATGTTGTCAATTCAGGCATTATATCAATCGCAAAACGTGAAATGTTAAAAGTAGCCCAAACGAAAAACCAAAAGTTCAAATACAACAATGAAAGCCCAGATGGATGTAATACGATATTCTGTTCGTAGCAAAGAGTATATCCAACCACAAATAAAACTGGTAAAGAAAGTTTATTAATAAAAACGTTAGCGCTATCGCGGTATTCCCCGCTTCATAACAGCGTATAAGTTGTCAGACTTTATTTGATTTGTTTAAACTTTATTAGTCTCATGTGACGTAAAGTCCTTCAGCAACATTCTAACCTACCTGGCGTATTGTCGACTGTTTCTTTTTTAGGAACTAACGTCAGGGTAGGAACCTGCTATTTGATTCACCAAATGTAAAGTGTTATCTGGTTTCCTGAACAGATATTATGGTGTTCTAACAGGATCGGATGTACCATATCTTGAAGTTTGAATCATTGAGGTACAAGCTGTGTATTTTTTGATTCGAAGTTACAGTCTCACTTACATGAGATTCGTGGTTTATAATATGACGATCTATTATGATTTGTCTTGTTTATTTTGTATAGGAACTGATGTCAGGATAGGGCTTTGCTAGGATGTGACGTATGGAAAGCTTTTTAAAATTGCTATATATGTGGAATTGAAATGTTATTTGAGTGTAACATCTGATGAAGCGGGGAATACCGCGATAGCGCTAACGTTTTTATTAATAAACTTTCTTTACCAGTTTTATTTGTGGTTGGATATACTCTTTGCTACGAACAGAATATCGTATTACATCCATCTGGGCTTTCATTGTTGTATTTGAACTTTTGTTTTTTCGTTTGGGCTACTTTTAACATATATATATATATATATATATATATATATATATATATATATATATATATATATATATACACACACACACAATTGTGTCTGTCCCACACACCTTTCACTTTTATCCCTCTTGAAACTGCTCCCAACCAAAGTCCAAGGTGTCTGTAGTGACTGATTACTTCGGAGTAGGGAAGGAGAAAGGGAGGCCTGGATTTAGGGAAATTTGCTGTCTCCTCCAAGTGATTTCTCTTATAATAAACTCCACCACTGGGGACCGAAGAGACTTCAGATACTGTTGTATTTTTCTCGTGGAGTCTTGACGACATTGGATATCATTTAAGTAACATAGATGCCATGAGACTCAAAATCCTGAGGTGTTCCATCACTGTCTGATGTCAAAAAATTGTTTTAAAATGTTGTCTTGGAATCTCAGCTTTTCTCACCCAAAAGAAAAATTTCTGATATTTTGAAAAAAAATGTAAAGATAAGCAAGATGTCTAAATGTGGAAGAAATGTGGATACCCTGCAGCCTGCAATGAGTAGTAAATGGAGCTAGGCACTATGTGAACACTCTTGTTGCAGTGGATAGTCCTAAGGGCAAGGCCAGGAGC
Organism: Protopterus annectens; assembly: GCF_019279795.1. NCBI lineage: Eukaryota > Metazoa > Chordata > Ceratodontiformes > Protopteridae > Protopterus > Protopterus annectens. The sequence goes on from NC_056749.1 coordinate 750,863,848, forward strand.
TGATAATGGGATCAAGTAACACAGAACCTTAAGAAACGCTTGAAGTCTGGATGAATAGAGATTTGATGATAAATCTAGTATTACCAGGAAACGAAAATGAGGAAGGAGGTAACAGGTTGTGAAGTGACAGGATTTTGAACTTGGGCACTGTCGCAAACCAGGTTTTAAGAAAGAAAGATCCAGAACTGTTCCCAAGCAATTTCTTTCTTTGGCACCAAAAACATCCTTAATTAAAAGCCTTGATGAATGGTCTTCAGACCTCCTATGTCTGAAACTGTCTGTTGCCAAAGATAAAAGTGGAGATTCAGATTTTCTGGAAGGTAAAAGGGTGGAAGGTGGGGTCAAAACTTCTTAAATAGTTCTGGCTTGTTGGACTGTCCTTGGTTTTGGGTGAGGTCTGATATTTTTGGAATCCCCCCCGGCCACTTCTTAAGCATGTATTTACCTGCATTTTGGTGTTACTTTTTTTTTGCTGAAATTGCTTGAAGGTTTAGAGAATTTATTTAATAAATTTGGAAAAGGGGAGGGGGCAAAACAAATCTTAGAAATTCCCTGTATCAGCTGTACTCCTTTCATTACACTTTTTGATAATCTCTGCAGCAAAAGAACCAAAAACTAACTCTCTATCCAAAGGAGAATTTAAAATTTTTTTTTTCACATCATCATCTGGGAGATTCTGAAAATGCAGCTAGGAAAATCTCTTTAAAACAGTACCAGTGGTCTCTCCAGCTACTGCATGAGCCATAGGTATGAACTCAGTGATACACACACACACTGTAAACAAAAAGTTGAAACTAAATTACTTAAAGCAGATTTTTTTCTCACTAGAAGAAACTGCAGCCAAAACATTCCTCATAATTTCGCAATTAGCTATAGCGTATGATCTTGACAGTTCAAAATTCTGGAAATCAAAGTTGCATACACTTTTTCTCATACTTATCAGTAATTTTCCCATCCTTGTTAGAAAGAGTAGAATTGGGATTAACCAAATGATTAGCAGCAGTAGAGGTTAATTAAAACTAGCTGTTGGGCCAGGTTTGGGATAAGTGTATAAAAAATTAAAAAAGTGAACAACTTTGTACATTTTGTCTACTTTTTAAGAGGCATCAGGCTGATTATCTGCAAAACTGCAGGCAGTGACCCACACATCTTCCAAAGCTTACAGAACTGGAGGAATGGAAGAACGTGCTGGAAATCGATCTGTAACAGCTTATAGTATCTTTGGCAGGGCTGAGAAACCTCAGTGTTCTCCCACTGAAAACCCTGGCACATTCTGGAAATAGTCTTGGAGACAGAGGAAACCCCCCACAGGGTGAATCAGAAACTGGGCTGTCCTTGGAGTCTGAATCAGAAATCTGAGAAGAAAACCCTGTATCTGACCTTCATTTTCCTGTCCAGATTCAGAATCTTGAGTCTCTTAATGAAAAGAGGCATCCCCCTTTTTTACCAGAAACCACCTTATAAATACGATCAGTTGCCTGAATTAAACCCTGAGCCATCCCCGATAAACTACTCCTGTCTAGGGAAATTTAGTGAGGAGTAGATGCATGTTTAGTTTTCTGTTTTTTTTTTTTTTTGTGGAAAAATGGGGTCAACAGTTAATGGCAGCAGTCTGAATAAACACAAACGTGTTACCTGTTCCCTCTTCCAGGACTGACAAGAGTACCTCTCCTTTGCACAATGAGAGGATCCCAACATCTGCAGAGGAAGTGGCTAACCCATGGTCCATAGTGACTATAGGCACTACACCAAAGGGGGATCTAGATAAAAGATGAGTGGTCTGAGGAACCAGCTTTGACCACAGCAGAGTTGCCCACCTGCAGCTGAGGCGAATTGCTAGCCTGCTGTGGTGGCAAAGGCCGTTTGCTTAACTTTTTCTTTTTGTGTCTAGAAGAACCAAACATGGGGACTGGTAGTTCATTCCGTGGTCAAGCTGAAAATAGTTATTTTATGGGGAAAACAAGCAGCATAAGCCAGTAAAACTTTAAAAGTTGTTTAAAGTCATTTTTTTCCACAAAAACACAGTAAAAAGGACTTTTAAAACAGTTTGTCAGTCCAAAAAAAGTAAAATAAAGACAGTTTCTCCACAGAAAAAATGGTTCCAAACTAGTAACTTTTAAACTGACTGGAAAATTCTATTTAAAAGTAAAGTCTCTTAAAAGTCACTAACTCCTAGCTAAAAAAAATAACTTTCCTAAACAGTCAGTTATGTTAAAAAAAATACATATTTTATGTGGAAAGTTGTTTTTCCTCTAATGGGAGCTTATCTACCCAAGAAAGGAACAGCACAAGCTGACCATCGATCCTTCAAAGCCCACTGAGGTGCGCACTCTTAAATGTCAGGAAAGCTGTTAAGGGCTTGATGTCCAAACCTGTCTTTTCTCAAAGCTGAGCTTGAGGTGAGTAATGGTTTGGGCATGTGGAGGATGCCCTAAAACTGTGGAAGCTGGCCGGCTGTTGTATCTTTGGCAAGATATAACCCAAACAGCTAAGGCTACTACAGCAATGATCCATATAATGGACAGCAGAAGCTCTTCTGCCTCATCTGTAATCAGCAAGACTGGAAGCTGGGTACCATCTCCTTTCTTTGGCGTCAGAAACCTGTGTATTCCTTTCTTCAGTTCCCCTTAATTAAAGGAGATGCTTCTGAAAGAAAAGCGGAACTAATCCTTGTGGCACCTACTTGGCTTAAACATCCCTGGTTTTCATTTTTTTTCCATATCATAGGATCATAGGAAGTTGCTAGGCTATTGGCCTTGAGGCCCTTACAAGCCTAGCCAAGAATTTAGCCCATGTTCTAACAAGTCAGCACCCTATGCCACAGTCTAGCAGGGACATAGGTGGAATCCCGGTGGTGTATTTTCTGTTCCCCATCCAGTTATCCAGGTTGCACTTAAAAAGGTTTAATGAAGTGCTCTGCTTTACATAGAGGGAGAGTCTATTCCGCAAAATGAGGAGTCTCTGGGACATAGATCTGCCCGCCAACACGTTCTGTTGATGTCACAGACCAGATTGAGGTCTCGCGTGCGGGTTACTCGAGTGGATCTTGGCTTGCGGATATGCAGCAGTCCCACCAGGGCGGGGTGTGAGATTGCTTTGTATGCCAGACGGAGGTCACCTCTGAGGAGTCTGTAAAAGACTTGAATAGAGGGACAGGGCTTTTAGCCTGTCTGTGTAGAGTAGATGTTTGAGGCCCTGGATTCTCTGGGTGAGGAATCTCTGTGGTCTGTCCAGCTGCTTCATGTATTTTGTGAGGTACATGCCGAAAGGGGCATTGTATTCAGTAATCAGTCTTATAAGAGAAGAATACAGGGATGTTATGACCACCTTGTCCCTGGATGAGATACCCTTACTAATGAGGTGGGCCATGTAGAAAGCTTTCTGTAAAACGGAGGCAATATGGTGGTCAAAAGTCAGTTTGCTATCAACCTGGGTTCCCAAGTTCCCTCACTATTGATTGCTTGCTTAGTGCCTTATTATCAGTGTGATCATTTGTGGGGACGTCATTCTCCCCAAAAGGGATGATGATGATGCATTTTTGGCATTCAGTTTGAGGCCATGTTTCTGGCACCAGTCATTTGTCTGGGTGAGACCCTCTTGGAAGATGTCCACATCACTAGGGGAATTGATGACAGCACGCAGCTTGTAAGTCATCTGCAAACTTGGTCAGCCATAGCCCACTAGATTTGGCCTGCACCTCTGAGAAGTATATCCCAAACAGCAGAGGCCCCAAGACTGATCCCTGGGGTACACAGCTTGTTATGGGTCTACTTGAGGTGGCCTCCCCTGTTTTGACTAGGTGTATTCTGTCAGTGAGCCAGTTTGCTACCCATCTGGTAACATATGGATTGATGCCTGGTCGAGAGAGAGTTTATCTAATATACCTTAGTGTGGGGAATAGTATCAAAGGACTGGCCAGGTCAAGGTAGCCAGTCTGTGGCCTTGGTGACTGTCTCAAAAGAAGTTGACCAAGTTTAACAGGCATGACCTCTTTTGACAAAACCAAATTGTGTGGGATCAGATGTCTGGAGATTGCCAATGTCCTTGTTAATGAGGTCCATCATAGTCTGCTCCATGGCCTTGTAGATCAGGCTAGTTAGGCTGATGGCTCTATAATTTCTTGGATCAGAGGATGCTCCACCTTTGTGCAAGGGAATGACAGTAACTGTCCTCCACTCAGCTGGGATGAAGCCAGTACTCAGGCTTTGGTTGAATAGGGTGCCTAATGGTGCTGCAAGATGTTCTTCGTGTTTCACTGTTGCAGTCATTGCATTTGGGTAATCTGCTGGCAGGTTGCCCTCAGTCGGCCTGAATTCCAAAGTCTTGGGTCCTGTGTCTGTTGCTGTCTTCTCTTCCATGACGTCAGGTCGTCAGGGATATAAAACATGCAGCTGGTGCCATTTTCTTTAGTCTTTCTTGCCGCGCTGTGCACGAAGCAGAAGCATTTCGCAAGTGCTGGTCGGCCGACTACTGAAAAATTCGAGTTTGAGTTTCAGAACCGAAGTCTTCACTAAAGCTAAGTATCCCATTGGGGAAACTCTTTTCTTGCTTTTTACCAATGTCAGAAAAAGTTAATAATTGTATTACTTGTGGGAAGCAAATACCTCATAAGGATTTCCATTTATACTGTATTCCTTGCCTAGGCCCTGATCACAACATGCCTGGCTGTCGGTTTTGTGCTAGATTTAACCAGCGTACTATTAAGTGTCAGTATATTTTTGCATCAAAGTATTTTGGAAACAGATTTAACTACCCAGAAATGTCGTCGGATAGCAATCCGACTACCGGAGTACATAAAAAACGCAAAGAAAAGGACAGAGAAAGGCAGTCGAGATCCAAATCCGACGACGAAGTTTCTCCTAAGCCAGTCGCCGGTTCGCCGGTACTCAGTGAGGCGCTTTCGCAGCCCCTGATACCGGCTACCTTTGAGTCGTAGGCCTCTACTGACACCCATGTGGAGTCTGGCATGCCGCTAGATACTTAAAGGTATTGGACCGACGGATGTATCTCCCTCGGATGAGTCCGGAGCCGCTGAGCAAGCACTGGCTTCTGAGGGTGTATTCAAACCTCAACATTTGTATATCAAACCGTCAGTTGCAAAACCAAAGACAAAGGTGACTTCTAGAACTAAAAAACCGACGCATGAGCCAAGTGCACAGGCCTCTATGCCTAAAAAAACAGATTATCAAAATGGCTGAAAACCTTATTACCTTGATCAGGGGTACCCATCCCCCTCCAGATAAGAGGCCTAGGCAAGACGCTGATTATGAATCTTCAGATTGGATTTCTATTTCTTCTGATTCCTCTTCTGATCAGGAATTATCTATACCTCCCTATGAAGATTCTGATGCTGTGGAGTCTATTCCATCTGCATCTCCTCCTGAGGGTTATTCATTTGGAGAAACCTTGCATACTTTGAGGGAGCATTTTCACTTGGAAAGTCAGGACTTCTCAGAATCAAAAAAGAGGCTCAGGGATTTCCTTCTTCTCCCACAGCACAAGCCTTTAGCCATTCCCCCTGTTTTAGACATTGTGGATGATGTATTTTCAGAGTCAAGCTTGACCCTGACTCCTTACCCTCCAGCTCCCATTAAGCCTGACTGATATTACAGGGTCCCTGACTCTCATAAATATTTATTTAGAAACCCTGCTGCTGATCCTGAAACTATTTCACAGGGTCCAAAGGGAGTTAAGGCCTCAACAGCAAAAAATCCTTCCCCCTCTGACAGAGATTCTAGGGCACTAGACAGATGGGGAAAAAAGGTTTATACATCTGCAACCTTGGCAGTCAGGGCCTTAAACTGCCAATTTCATATGCTTAAGTACCATCAACATGTTATGGGATTATTGAAACAGAAAATGTTGATTTCAAAATGTGCAGAAAATAAAGAATTGCAGGAATTATTGCATGCAGCTGAACAAGTTGGAAAGCATACTTTGCAATGTGGTTTTGATTCCTTAGAGACCTCCTGCAGGGCTGCAGTTACTGGATCTGTAATTAGGAGGCATGCATGGTTAAAGGAACAAAATTTGCCTGATCATATTAAAGCTAAATTGCTAGATGCACCTTTACAGCATGATTCTCTGTTTGGTACTAAGGCAGAAGAGGTTTTAAAGAAAATGTAAGGCAAAGCTAAGTCTATGCAAACTGTTAAAGACTTCTTACAAGTGCAGCCATTGAGATTCAGTAGACACTGGCCTACAAAAAAATTGGTCCTTTCCTGTGTCAGACAGAGCTCAAAGGGGCAAATCCAGGCGCCTTAAAGGTTCCAGATACCAGGCGCAAGACTCATACAGGTCAAAGAAATGGGGCGCTTCTACTTCCAAATCTGGAGGAGATAAAGCACAAACATACAGAACGCAATCCCATTGACTTCCCTCTACCTACACCAAGCACTTATCTTTTGGCAGCACCCATAGGGGGAAAATTAGCACCTTTTTCTCAAAATTGGCAGTTAATAACCCAGGACAAGTGGGTACTAAACATCGTATCACAGGGATACAGATTCCATTTCCACACTCTGCCAGTGGCAAATGGTTGGCCAGATCTGCCAAAAAATCAATGGGCAGAGGCACAAAAACAGGTCACGTCCCTCATGGATATGGGGGCCATTCAGGCAGTACTAGAACAGGAAAAAGGACAAGGGTTTTACTCGACTGTTCCTGGTGCCCAGAAAGGACAAGGCCTGGCGGCCAATACTGGATTTATCGATTTTGAACACATACCTGGACATTCCAAAATTCAAAATGCTAAATTTGCAGCAGCTTCTGCCCATGCTGGGCAGGAATGCTTGGCTGGTGACTTTAGACCTAAGAGGCATACCTGCACGTCCCAATAAGACAGTCGTGCAGAAGATACCTCAGATTCAAGGCTGGCTTAATGCATTACCAATTCTCTGCACTGCCCTTTGGCTTATCTACTGCGCCCAGGGTCTTTACAAAGTGCCTGGCACCAGTAATTGCATTTTGCAGACAAAGAAGTATACAAATATATCCTTACTTGGACAACTGTCTCATTCAAGCAGAGAGCAAGGAGACACTTCTTCGACACCTGGCGTTTGTGAAAAGGCTTCTAACATGCCTAGGGTACACAGTAAATGAAAAGAAATCACAACTGGTGCCCTCTCAAAAGATAACATTCCTGGGTGCAAGCTTGGTTACAACTGCCCAGATGGCTTACCTCATGCCAGACAAGCAAAAGGAACGGACTGCTTACTTCAAACTGATGGCAGCAAAAACCCAGTCTTCTGCAAGGCAAATTCTGCAGACTCCTGGCTTCATGGCATCCTGCATCCTACTAATTCCATATGCAAGACTGCATATGAGGAAACTTCAATGGTACCTAAAAAGTTTATGACGTTAACATTCACACAGTCTGGAAACAATGATTCCTCTCATTCCTTGCCTGCAACAGGAGTTTTTATGGTGGGCAAAGGCATGTCACCAAAACATGGGACTGCCCTTCACTCAACCCCCTGCCAGCCAAACCTTAACAGATGCATCAGAATTATGCCTGGGGGCCCCATATAGCAGGAAGATGCATTCAGGGCTTATGGGTACCAAAACAAATGCATCTACATATCAACCAGAAAGAGATGCTAGCTGTTGAAAATGCCCTAACCGCCTTCAAGGACTTACGTCATCCAGGACAGCTACTGATAAAGACGGACAACACCACGGTCATGCGGTATATAAACAAGCAGGGGGGGCACACACTCATACCCCCTTTGCAGATTAGCCATGGCACTGTGGGACACAGCTTTGACCTACCAAATACATCTTCAAGCTCAATTCCTGCCAGGAAAACAAAACACTCTGGCAGACGATTTGAGCAGAAACCTTATGGATCCTCACGAGTGGAAACTAAATCCACAAGTCTTCAGCATAACAGAAAAATGGGGGAGTCCAGACATAGATCTATTTGCCTCTCCTCAAAATTATCAATTGAAAAGATTCTGCACAAGGAATTATCACAGACGAGCATGGAAAGTGGACACCCTATCCTTCAGTTGGAAAAACCTATCAGTTTATGCCTTTCCTCCGCTGCCTCTTCTACCCAAGGTCCTCCTAAAAGTCAGACAAGAGAAGCCAAGGATGATATTAATTGCCCCGGATTGGCCACGCCAATACTGGTACCCAATTCTAAGGAACTTGGCTCAATACTTAGCTTGGACCTTGCCTCAAAGACCACAACTACTGTCCCAGCAAAACAATCAGATCCTGTGCAATCATCTACAGACACTGAACCTGGCAGCATGGCTAATCATGTAGTCATACAAACAACACCTCTCAGTAAAGCTGTGATGTATGTCATTTTGGAAGCCAGAAGGCCTAGTACTAGAAAATCGTATACTGACAAATGAAAGGGATTTTGTGCTTGGAATCAAGCACAAGGAACTGATACAGCAGAACCAAATATTCCTCAGATATTGCAATACTTAACTGAGATGCTTGACAAAGGCCTATCTTTCTCATCAATCAAAATCCATGCCTCTGCCATTTTGGCTCATTACAATACAGAGCCACCAGTCTTTTCTCATCCCTTACTAAAGCAGTATCTTAGAGGAGCCAAAAATGTAAGGCCTCCTAGAAGATCACCATTACCTGCATGGGACCTCAGTTATGTGTTGGAAAATCTCACCCTGCCTCCATTTGAACCAGCTGCTACCGCTGATCTAAAGTTCTTATCATGGAAAACAGCTCTGATACTAGCAATTACTTCAGCAAGAAGAGTTTCAGAGCTACAGGCCCTCATGGTGGTAGAGCCTGTTATCATATTTTACCCAGACAAGGGTGTCTCTGAGAACAAATCCTACTTTTATGCCTAAGGTGGTTTCCAGTGTGGCCCTTAACCAAACAATTAATCTGCCAACTTTTTATCCAAATCCGCAGAACAAGGGGGAGAGAATTCTGCATTCCTTGGACGTAAGATTCTACTTGAGCAGGACAAAAGTTCTAAGAAAAACTGAGCAATTACTTGTGTCATATGCTGCAGGATCAGAAGGAAAGGCTGTTTCAAAGCAGACAATTTCAAAGTGGATAAATCACTGCATCTGTTTCTGCTACTTACACCATGGTAAACCTGTGCCCAAGGGCATTAGGTCTCATTCCACCAGAGCTGCAGCTACTTCAGCAGCCTTTCTCAGAGGAGTACCAACCAGAGACATTCTAGAGGCTGCTACTTGGAGTTCTGTTCACACCTTTACAAAGCATTACCATTTGCCTCTCTACTCTAAGTCCATGGCAGGCTTTGCCACTGCAGTGCTGCAGGGCCTTATAGCTGCTCCTAATGCTGTTTAGCTCCATTTGGGATTCTACCCAAATGTAATGACTGCAACAGTGAATGCACTCGAACATCTACATTTATGGTAAGTGTACACAACTGTACTTTCCTGCCTGAGTTCATGTAGGATGCAGCCTGGGATGTTATCAGGTCCCTTGGAGGCTGTATTTTTTGCATTTGAGAGGGCAATGATGACTTGCTCCATAGAGATAAGGGGAGGGGGGCAGGTACTAGAGATGTCCTGTTTTACTGATGGGGGGGGGGGGGACAGAGGAGTGAAGTTTTCACTGAACATGTCTGCCAGCAGATTTGGCTATATCTACAGGGTTTGTGTATGTGGTGTCCTTGACCACTAGTTCTGAGCAGATCTGGGTACTTCCCTTGAGATTGCGGACATATGTGAAGAAAGCCTTATGATTGTCTTTAGTAGATGTGGCCAGTTTGGCCTCAAAGTTTGCTTTGGAGGGTTTCACTACTGCTCTTAATTGCTTGTTCAGGCTAAGGAGAGATTGCTTCCAGTTAGACACCTGTTCCTTCTTGGTCCTGGACAACATTTTTTTCCTTTTATTATAGAGTTTATTTATTGTAGATGTCCACCAGACAGGTATAATCTTCCTTGAGGAGGAGGAGGATTTCGTCCTGTGTGGTATTCATGATTCCATGCAGCTATATAAATGTTCATATAGTACTTTGGTGTAAATTTGGACATGCATGCCAGTTTCTTTGGAGGGAGTGGGGTCTGTGAAGCTGTTTATACCTTCCCTCAGGAGGTTGTAATCAGCTTTGGAGAAGTTTTTTTTTTGTTTGACTGTAGCTGCGGGGAGATGGTGACTTCAAAAGTGACTGCTTTGTGGTCTGATCTTAACAGGAATGTTGATACTGTAGGGATGCTGCAGTGGTTACTCGTGTTGGTTAATAGCAAGTCCAAGATATTTTCACTTCTTGTGGGGGTGTCAACTAACTGGTCCAAGGCATTTGCATTGACAAAATCAGGGACTCTCTGGGCATTTGTATTTTGGCATGAGTATTTCTTCTAGTCTATGGTTGGATAGTTAGTCGAAAAACACAAAGGGCCAGCAAAGACAGTTCCAATAGCTTTATTGGCAAACGAAATGGTGCATGACATGCACCAAAATAGTATATTTTTTTGTATTGGAGATGTTGTGTTCAGTATTTGGTATATATCATCTTCTTACAGTACTTATTTCTTATGATTATTCTTTATATGTCATCATTTATTTATTATGTATAGGGCAAATTTTGATATACATGCTGTTTACTAGCACCATTATAGTAATATACGTCCTTACATCTATGCATGTCTGGAAGATACCACGTTTTTTATTGGCTATTGCATCCTATATATATTCTGCATTTTCACTGGTGAATGTTTTTTACTGTTGTTCCTCACTGAAGAAGGTATTGACCGAAACTAGTCTGAGGACTTGGGATCTATTTTGGTGTATTTCATGCACCATTTCGTTTGCCAATAAAGCTATTGGAACTGTCTTTGCTGGCCCTTTGTGTTTTTTGTATTTGGATTGGGCCGGGCAAGCTGTACGTGCGAGGGTTGGTATTCCTGGATAGTTAGTCGCCCAGGATCAGATTAAAAGGTTGAATCTTGATAGATTCGAGGAGGTCCAGATAGGTGGAGTGGGCATCTTGAGTCAGAGTTGGAGGCCTGTAGCTAGGTATGATTGGAATAGGGGTCTTGTCAGTTGTTAACTTCACCTGGAGTATTTCCTGTGCATCATACTGTTTGACCAGCCTAGAGGTATGTATGTCTTTTAATATATATTGCAACTCCACTTCCTTTTGTTTTGCTGCCCATGGTTTAGGGTCTGAATGAGTGATAGGATAAGTAATCTTGTATGGCTGGGGTGCTCTCTGCAGCTTTGAACCTGGTTTCTGTGACTGCACAAATATCTGCTGCTTCCAGGGTTAAGAATGCTTGCATTGAGTGAAGTTTCATGTTTAGACTCCTAACGTTTAGCAGTATAACCTTTAATTTACAGTGGATATAAAAAGTGTATACACCCCTCTTAAAATGCCAAGTTTTCGTGATATAAAAAAATGAGACCACAATAAATCATTTCAAAAAACTTTTCCCACCTTTAATGTGACCTATAACCTGTACAATTCAATTGAAAAACAAATCTGTTAGGGGAAAAAATATAAAAAATAAAAAACGTGCAATAAGCTGGTTCCATAAGTGTGCACACCCTTAAACTAATACTTTGTTGAAAAACCTTTTGATTTAATTACAGCGTTCAGTCTTCTTGGGTACACACCTGCCATCAACTAAGAGACTTTGATTAACCCCAAATAAAGTTCAGCTGTCCTAGTAGGATTTTCCTGACATTTACTCATTTGCCTGCTACAGCAAAAGCCATGGTTTGCAGAGAGCTTACAAAGCATCAAAGGGATCTCATTGTTGAAAGGTGTCAGTCAGGAGAAGGGTACAAAAAAATTTCCACAGCATTCGCTATTCCATGGAACACAGTGAAGACAGTCATCAAAAAGTGGAGAAAATATGGGAAAACAGTGGTGTTGCAAAGAACTAGTCATCCCTCCAAAATTGATGAAAAGACAAGACGAAAACTGGTCCTGGAGGCTGCCAAGAGACCTACAGCAACACTGAAGGAGCTGCAGGAATTTCTGGCAAGCACTGGTTGTGTACTACATGTGACAACAATCTCCCGTATTCTCCAGATCTCTGGGCTGTGGGGTAGGGTTGCAAGATGGAAGCCTTTTCTTACACAGCAAAACATCTAGGTCTGTCTAAAATTTGCAAAACAGTACATCAGGTCTCCCAAAAGCATGTGGGAAAATGTGTTATGGTCTGATGAGACCAAGGTTGAACTTTTCGGCCACAATTGAAAAAGGTACGTTTGGCGCAAAAACAACACTTCTCATCACCAAAAGAACACCACCCCCCATAGTGAAGCATGGTGGTGGCAGTATCATGCTTTGCAGTTGCTTTTCTTCAGCTGGAACTGGGGCTTTAGTCAAGGTGGAGGGAATTATGAACAGTTGCAAATACCAGTCACTTTTACCCCAAAACCTTCAGGCGTCTGCTAGAAAGCTGAAGATGAAGAGGAATTTCACCTTTCAACACGACAGTGACCCCTAGCATACATCTAAATCCACAAAAGAATGGCTTCACCAGAAGAAAATTAAAGTTTTGGAATGGTCCTGACCGATTCCAGACCTAAATCCAATAGAAAATATGTGGGGTGACCTGAAGAGGGCTGTGCACAAGAGATGCCCTCTCAATCTGACAGATTTGGAGCGCTTTTGCAAGGAAGAGTGGGCAAATATTGCCAAGTCAAGATGTGCCATACTGACAGACTCCTACCAAAGAAGACAATGCTGTAATTAAATCAAAAGGTGCTTCAACAAAGTATTAGTTTAAGGGTGTGCACACACATGCCACCAGCTTATTGTATGTTCCCGGTCAACAAATGTTAAATAAAAATAAATAAATAAAATAAATAAAAATAAATAAATGTTTTTTATTTTTTATATTTTTTCGCCTAACAGATTTGTTTGTTTTTCAATTGAATTGTACAGGTTATAGGTCACATTAAAGGTGGGAAAAGTTTTGAAATGATTTATTGTGGTGTCATTTTTTTTATTATTACAAAAACCTGGCATTTTAAAAGGGGTGTGTACACTTTTTATATCCACTCTACGTTTTGATGAAATTTTCATGGTGGTAGTTTTGACCTCATGGCATTGCCTAAAAAAGGTAATATGGGGAGGCAAGAGCGTTTGCCAGGAGCCTGAATTCCAAGGGAGACAGATGCAGGCCATCTTTGGCAAAGCATCGTGACTTGTCAGTCATGTCATTCCAGGCTGTCAGGTACTGGATTCCCTTTGAATGAGACCAGAAACTAAGCCAGTTGTTAAAGTCGATAATTTTCTGTTTGTATTGTGGCATCTTTCTTGGTGATGGTAGAATACTGCTTAAGGCTAGGGACATACCTGCCTGGGACACATACTCAGCGAGCTCGATTGTGTCTCTCTTCATATAGTCCAGGGAGGTATGTCTCAAGTAATTCACTCCAACATGGACTATGACAGTGTCATAACAGTACCTGTTAAAGAGACTTGAGTGTGTTGGTGATATGTCAGATTCTGGCACTCGACAAACAACTAACCGTGACTTTCTCCTTACCAGCCTGGTGAGGGGATATCTGTGTCTCTCACAATGGAGCCTCCTATGACTAGTATGTTGGGTTTATTTGTAGGGCTTAGTGACTGTGAGAGACAGGTGTGTGGACTGTGTGGTGTGGTGGTCAGTGGAGTTTGCGTGCATTTATGCCTCTGAGATCTCTTTTGTTTGGTTGTGCTTTTGTTGAGGGCCTCCGCATATGTGGGAGTGTGTTGTGTAGGTGTGGGTGGTGTTTGAGGTGTAGTTTTCGTGTTGCTAACCTTCTCAGTACCAGATATACTGGTTTGTGGGGGAGAGAGAGCAATGACACTAGGTGATTGATGTATTTGCCTCTCACAAATTGTGTTCCTAGGTGGTAGTAATAGAGGGCTGTCTGTGTACATGAGGCAGTTGGTACACTGTCTCATGATGCCCATATCTACCAGACTGGCAGGTGAAAATGTAGAAAATTGTCCACCCATATTTTTCAGAAATTGAAAGAGCTAAGAGGCTAAAGGGAGGAAGGTCTACGAGTAGTACAACTAGATGATAACACAAGTGCTACTAAGGGAAAACTTGTAGCTGGAATACCTCAAAAAAGGTTAAAAAACTTGCAGCTGTAGGTCTGGATGCTGCAGACCTGTAGCTAGACTGTGCCACTCAATGTTAAGGTTAAAAACGCATAATGAAGCACAGATTTAGAACTCTCAGCATGAAAAAATACAGTTAAACAGCAATGAAGTGCAGTAAAATGCAGTTAAACAGTAATGAATTGCAGTAGATAGCAATGAAATATAATTAATCAGTAGATTGCTTTGAACAGTAGCTCACAATCACAACAGTAACAGCACAAATAAAGCAGCATAATAAATACAACAAACTAAATGCAGTTGAACTCAAGTGCAAGCAGTGAAATGAAATAGAAAGAGGTACAGTATTTTTTGTAGTAGAAAGTGAAGAGACAGAAGATAATGAGATAATTCAAGGTTCAGAAAAAAAGGGGCGGGCCTTTACTAAGTTCTCACTATAAACAGTAGAATGAGCTTATGTAATGTGACTGGGGGGAGTGTCCAGTATCAGCTTTATACTAGAGGTGGGTAACTCAAAGCAACCCAGACTTAAAAGACCACCACAACAGCTGGGCTGGTAGGTGGGACAAAAAAACAGTTGCACAGATTACACAGATATACCGCAAAACAGAAGTGCAGAAACAGTTGAAATTAGCACTTATCTTTGTCCAGTATCACAGCAGAGCATATGGCAGAAGGCCCCTCACTGCAGCTTTGAACAGCTTGAGCAAATAAGTACATCCGGTTTAAAACATTGGCTATTAAAAGCAGAGAAACAGAAACCAGATCAATTATCCAATCAAAAGTAACAGTGTTGCAGGATTGTTTTTACCTAGATCAAACTAGAATGATTCTTTCTGCCACAAAGAAAACAGCTAGGCCTCTCTAGACAAAAGATTTCACTACAAGCTCTAAAGGTCACAAACAGTAACATATATCCAGCTCTAACAGACAAAAAACGAGACTTAAGAACAGTTGCACAGATTACACAGTTATACAGTAAAACAGAAGTGCAGAATCAGTTGAAAATAAGCACTTATCTTTTTCCAGTATCACAGCATAGCACTGCAGCTTTGAACAGCTTGAGCAAATAAGTACAACTTGTTTAAAACAGTGGCTATGAAAGGCAGAGAAACAGAAACCAGCCCAATTATCCAATCAAAAGTAACAGTGTTCATATGTTCATAGGTGTGTACTAGGCTAATGGCCCTGGAGCCTTTACAAGCCTAGCCCATAGGATTAGCTTGGCATTGTGCCACCCAACCTTAGATTCCCAGTGCCTCTGTCAAGAAGAGCCACTGGAGTGATCCCCGGGGTGAATTTTCTGTTTCCCATCCACTCATCAAGATTTCTCTTGAAGAGGGCCTGTCAGGTGCTCTGTTTGACATGTATGTGAAGTTTATTCCATAGCATGGGCAGTCTCTGGGTTATGAACCTGTCCCTCCAGCATGTTCTGTTGATTGTGGTAATGAGGTTGAGGTTTCTGGAGCGTGTGTTGTGCAGGGATTGGGATTTCTTTAGCTGTAGCATTTCTAAAAGAGCTGGGTCAGACATGGCTTTGTAAGTCGAGCAGAGATCGCCTCTAAATAGGCGATATGAGACAGAGAATAGTTTGAGTTTTTTAAGTCTGCCCATATAGGACAAGTGTTTTAAGGCCTAGAATCCTCTTTGTGAGGTACTTTTGCGGCCTCTTCAGTTGTTGCAGGTGTCTAGTGAGGTACATGCCAAATGGGGCATTGTTCTCGATGATTAGCCTAATGAGGGAAGAGGGATGCAAAACCCTTAGTAATGAGATGTGCCACATAGAAGGACATTCTGATCACAGTGACAATGTGGTGGTCAAAAGAGTGGTTGCTGTTAACCTGTGTTCCCAGATCTCTAAAAACGCCTTCTGTGTTCAGTGGACTACCATTGATGTGGTAATTCATGGGAACCGGGTTTTTCTGAAAGGGGATGATGCGCATTTTTTGACATTGAGCTTAAGGCCATGGTTCTAACACCAGTCTTTGGTCTCAGTGAGGCCTTCCTGTAGGATGTCAACATCACTTGGGGAGTTAATAGCTCTCGACTTGCAGTCGTCTGCAAACTTTGTCAGCCACCTTCCTGTTGGCCTGGACTTCAGAGAAGTATATACCAAACAGGAGAGGACCCAGGACTGAACCCTGTGGGACTCCACTCGTGACTGGTCGACAGTCTGAGTTGGAGTCAGCTACTTTCACACTGTGCGTTCTATCTGTGAGACAGTTTGCAACTCACCTAGTGATTATATAGGGGTTGATTCCTAGCTTACTGAGTTTTTCTACGATTCCTGAGCGGGGAATGTTATCAAAGGCCTTGGCCAGATCAAGTTAGCCTGTCTGAACCACCTTGCCTTCATCCACAGCTCTGGTAACTGACTTAAAGAAGTCGATCAAGTTGAGCAGGCATGATCTACCCTTCACAAAACCAAACTGTGTGGGATCCAGAGTTTGGAGATTCCCTATATCCTTATTTATTAGGTCCATGATGATGCATTCCATAGATTTGTATATCTGACTCGTTAGGCTACTGGGACGATAGTTCCAAGGGTCTGTAGTTGCTCCTTTGTGGAGAGGGATGACTGTAGCAGTGCACAATTTGGTAGGGACAAAGCTTGAGGTGAGGCTGTGATTGAACATGGCACACAGATGAGATGCCAATTCACTCTGTAGTTCATGTGGAACACAGCCAAGGGATATTGTCAGGTCCCATAGAAGCTGCATTCTTAGCCCTGGACAGTGCTCTTTTAACCTGTACAGCAGTAATGCTGGGTGCTTGGCAGTCTACTGTTAATGTGATAGGTCCTTTAGGAGGGGTGATAGGGGTAAAGTTGGCATTGAATCTGTCAGCCAGTATATTGGCAATATCTGTTGGCTCATTATAGGAGGTACCATTTTGCAGTAGCTCAGAGAAAATCTGGGTATTACCATGGAGATTCTTTACATAACTATAGAAGGCCTTATGGTTGTCTTTACTATCTGCTGCAATTCTGTTTTTGTAGCTAGCTTTAGAGGATTTGATGAGGGATCTCAAGTTTTTGTTGAGGCTAAGGGAGTTTTTCAGTCTTGGGATTTCACCTTATTCCGCATCAGTTTCCTCCTCCTGTTGTAGAGTTTGTTTATGGCAGGGGACCACCAGATTAGCTTCCTATTTTTGGAGGAGAGCGTCTTGGTTCTGTTGGGTATGGTGAGATCCATGCATTTTATGTACGTGTTCGTACAGTGCATTAGTGTATAATTCAGTGGTCATGCAACTATTCTCCATTTGCATGGGTGCCGTGAAGTTATCCACCTCTGTTTTTAGGAGCCCAAAGTTAGCTTTGGAGAAGTTTTTCATGGTGGTTACCTTTGCGGGGGGTTCCAAGGTGATTATTTTTGTGGTCGGATCACACCAGGGAGGAGTTGACTTTTGGTGTAGAGCAACTGTCGCCCATGTTAGTAATGACCAGGTCAAGGATGTTGCTACCTCTAGTGAGGGTATGAAAGAGCTGGTCCAGGGTATTGGAATTAATGAATTCCAGGAAACGTTAGACAAGTGTATTGGTATGTGAGTAGTTTTCCCAGTTAATGGAGGGGTAGTTGAAGTCGCCCAGTATGAGAGTGTTAGGTTGGACCCTAATATTTTCCAGTGTTGCAGGAATGTTTTTTGCTGGATCAAACTTGAATGATTCTTTGTGCCACAAAGAAAACAGCTAGGGCCTCTCTAAACAAAAAGATTTCACTACAAGCTAAAAAGGTCGCAAACAGTAACAGATGTTCAGCTTTAACAGACAAATAAAGTAGACTTAAATTCAGCTGCACAGATTACACAAGTGTACAGTAAAACAGAACTTTTATTTTAGGGTTCAGCTTTCTTTGTGTGGGAAATTGTTGTAGCATTGGGGCAGAGCTGTTCATTCCATTATTAAATCTCTTACCTTGGAGGATAAGACTCAGTTTCTAACAGGTTCACATTTGCTGTCAGCCATTAGCATCCACGGTGCAGCTGAGGCATGTATCTCTTCTCATTAATGGAAGATGGAAAGGGTTTAGATCCATTTGCATGTACACTGTTAGTCGCATACTTAAATTGAATCTAGGTTATTCTTTGGTTATTTATTTTTCTGCTATGTGAGCCTGCATTCCATCATTTCCATGAGTGCTAACTGATCCTTTATATAAAAAAAATCCTCCATCCAAACCTAACGAAAGGAAAACATCACAATCTTGAAACTTAAATTTCATGCTGGAAGACATGGCTTTACTTCTTTTTGAACCTGTAGATCCACAGATATGAATCGCCTTTTAAGGAAAACCCTTTTTTTAGTTGCTAGTACTTCAGCCAGGAATATTTATGGGCTGCAGCTTTTGATATCTAAGCCTCTTAGCAGCCTTTGATGTTGAGTCTCCCTAAAGACTAATGTTTTAGTCCTGTAAGTGTAACCGGTGGCTCAGTGTAAAAAGATTCATCCTTACCAGCCACACAACAACAGCTGAATATTGTTGTACAGCTTGCTGTTGTGAAACTTTCCCAGGCTACTGCCTCATCTTTTACCCATAATGATCTGCAAACTGGCTATCTTTTGTAAAGCTAGCATCAGAGAAAAACAGCCCAAGCTGTGTTTGTGAGAAATCGTTTTGAGGAAAAGATTTGATGTTCTTCGTGTTTCACTGTTGCAGTCATCACGCTTGGGTTATCCTGCCAGGGGTAGCCCTCAGTCGGGCCGAATACCAGAGGCTTAGTATTTCTGCATTGGTTGTTGTCGCTCCAGGACAGATGTCAGATCGTCAGTGGTATAAAATCAGGCAGCCGACGCCATTACATCAGTCTTTCTTGCCGAGGAGCCCGAAGCAGAAGCAGTTTGCACGAGTGCCGGTTAGCCGCTACCTTAGTTTTCATTTCCGAATTGTCGTTTAAGTCTTCTAAACCTAAGTACCCCATTGGGATCCCTTTTTCTTCCTCTAACAGATGTCAGAAAAAGTTAACATTTGTCGCGCCTGTGGAAACCAAATACCACACCGAGACTTCCATTCTTACTGCGTCACCTGTTTAGGCCCAGACCACGACGTCCCACGCTTTTGTGCTTTGTTCAGCGCCAGAACTTTGTCGTTGGGCCCTTATTGTAGCTAGATATTTTTGCTCTCAGTCCTCAAATTCTGATATGGCTTTGGTAAGCCATCAGACTACTGATCTTCAGAAAAAAACGCAAGGATAAAGACAGAGACAGACTGCACAGGTCCAAAGTCACCGACGATGCTTCCATTAAGTTAGTCGTCAGTACTCCGGTCCTCGGTGAGGTGCTTTCGCAGCGCTTGATGCACGCTTCTCTGGATTCGCAGGCCACTACCGAGACCCTCTCAGAGTCCGGAATGCCGCAAGACTCTTTTCGACTAAGGATCCTGCAGATGTCTCTACCTTGGATGGGGCTGGAGCCACTGAGCAGGCACCGGCTTCCGAGGAAGTACTTTGCACTACCGATACTCAACACAAACCGACGACTTCTTTCTTGTCTTCAGTTCTTTCTAAAACTAACGAGTTTCTAAGGCCCAGGGTACAAACGATGCCCCAAAAAACGATGACCCAAACTCTGGCACCTACTTCCTTGCCTCAATCTCAAATGCTTATAATGGCGGAAGACCTTATTATGCTTATTAGGGGAAGTCCAGGCTACCCCTTCCAAAAGAAACATACTTGTCCCAAGTAGTTGTATCTGAATAGGAGTGCGATGACTCTGATGCTTTTGAATATGAAGACATGCAACTTCTCTCTGCTTATGAGGATTCTGATGCAGAGGAATCCTTTTCTTTCTGCCTCTCCACCAGAAGATTTTTCATTTGGTGAAACCCTTCATACTTTTAAGGGAGCATTTCCAATGGAAATGTCAGGACTATCAGCAGTCAAAAAAGAGATTCGGGGAATTCTTAGATTTCCCACAGCACAGACCTTCCGCCATTCCTCCTGTCCTGGATGATGTTGATATTTTCATGGAATCCAGTCGGACTCCTGACACCCCTCCTCCTGCTCCCAGGAATCCTGACCGGTACTACAGAATCCCTGATTCTCTCAAATTCTTTTTCAAAAATCCTACTTCTGACCCAGAGGTCATCTCTCAAGGAAGTAAGGGAATTAAAACATCCCCAGCTAAGAATCCCACCCCCTCAGACAGGGATTCCCAAGCTTTAGACAGATGGGGTAAAAAAGTGTACACCTCTGCTACTGTTGCTATTAGAACACTGAATTATCAGTTCCACATGCTGAAATATCAGCAGCATACCATGGAACTCCTCTAACAAAAATATCTTCCTTTCCTGCTTGTGCAGAAAATAAAGAATTACAAGAGCTTATGCATTCTGCAAGCCAAGTTACTAAGCACTCCTTGCAATGTGGCTTTGATGCCCTAGAAGCATCTTGCAGGGCAACAGTCACTGGTTCTGTCCTTAGAAGGCATGCTTGGCTTAAGGAACAAACCTTGCCAGACAATTTCAAATCAAACTTATTGGATGCACCATTGAACAAAAACAATTTGTTTGGCACCAAGGCACAAGAGGTCTTAAAAAGGATGGAAGAAAAAGCTAAATCTATGCAGGTCCAGCCTCCGAGGTTCAGTAGGCGTTGCCCTTCCAAGCACTGGTCCTTTCCAGCCTCCTCCAGGCCAGCTCAGCTCAGACCCAGGGGAAGCAGACCCCCCCAGACAGCAGCCCCAGGGAATGAAGAGATCTAAGCAACGGAGTTATTCCTCTTCAAAAACAGGGAGTGCTAAGCCACCCCCTTATGGTAAGAACTGACAGTGACTTCAAATCTCCACCCCTTACCTCTGCCCGCCTGCTTCTGCCCCTAGGAGGAAAACTCTCCCTTTCTTGCACACAACTGGACCTCTGTCACCAAAGACCGATGGGTCCTCAAAATAGTGTCCCAGGGATACAAATTTTATTTCCACACAATGCCAACCACACGAGGGTTCCCAGATCTTCCTCCAGACCAGTGGGCAGAGGCCAAAAAGGAAGTCCTTTCCCTGCTCTCCGTGAGGGCAATGCAGCCTGTTCCTGCAGACCAGATAGGCCTAGGTTTTTATTCCAGACGCTCTCTGGTACCCAGTCCTTGTCCTCTCCATTCTAAACACCTTCCTGGTAATACCAGATTTCAAAATGCTCACCCTCCAGCAGCTTCTTCCTATGCTTTCCAAGGATGCTTGATTAGCCACCCTAGACCTAAAAGAGGCCTCCCTACACATCCCAATCAGGGAATCTTGTGGGAAATATCTATGTTTCAAGGTAGGATCTATGCACTTTCAGTTTTCTGCGCTTTCCTTTGGCTTATCCACTGCTCCCAGAGTTTTCACAAAATGCCTGGCTCCTGCCATTGCTTTTTGCAGGCAAAGAAATATTCAAGTTTACCCTTAGACAATTGCCTGATTCAGGCAGACAGCCAGGAAAAGCTGTTACAGCACCTGACCTTTGTAAAGGACCTAATGACCTCCCTGGGGTACACTGTCAATGAAAAGAAATCAAAACTAGTACCCACACAAAAAATTATATTCCTGGGAGCAAGCCTGGACACAGCATTCCAGATGGCATTCATTACTTCAGAAAAACAAACCTACCTGACAGGCTACTTCTCTCAACTAGCCACCAGAACCCAATTATCCGCAAGGAAATTCCTGCAAGTTCTAGGGTTCATGGCCTCCTGCATTCTACTCATTCCATATGCCAGACTGCATATGAGGAAACTACAGTGGTAACTATAAAGCCTTTGGTGTCAACACTGTCAAGACCGGAAACTGTCATACCAATGATACCTTGTCTAAGGAAAGATTTCTTCGGTGGGCAGCAGCAGCATGCATCCACAACAAGGGACTTCCCTTCTCACAACCCCACACCACCCAGAGCATCACCACAGACGCATCAGACTATGCTTGGGATGCACACATGGACGGCAGGTGCATTCAGGGCTATTGGAACCCAAATCAAATCCATCTGCACATCAGCCAAAAAGAGATGCGAGCTGTCCAGCACGCCTTGACAGCTTTCAGACCCCCTACTCTCCCGGGGCCTCTACTAATCAAAACAGACAACACCACAGTGATGTGGTATATCAACAAGCAGGGAGAAACTCGCTGTTATCCTCTCTAGGCTCACCATGACCTTTGGCACACAGCCTCAGCCATGCAGCTACACCTACTAGCACAATTCCTGACAGGATCCCACAGCACTCTGTCAGACAACTTAAGCAGAAACCTGCTAGACTCACACGAGTGGGAGCTAGATCACAGAACTTTCACCTTTGTAACCACGAAATGGGGCACCCCGAAGGTGGATCTCTGTGCCTCCCACTCCAGTCATCAACTCAGCAAATTCTGCACCAGGGAACCTCACAGCAAGGCCTGGAAAGTGGATGCTCTAACCTTCCAGTGGGTAAACCTCTCGGTCTATACATTTCCCCCTCTACCACTCATTTCAAGTGTACTGCTCAAAATAAGGGAGGAAAAATTGTGGGCAATCCTGTCACCCAGCCTGCCACCATGGCACCTACCTCAGATCCCTGCACTCCTGACCCAGAAGAATGGAGACTTCATGCATCCTAAATTGCAGACACTCAATCTGGCAGCCTGGCTTATTCCCTGACCTCTCCTCAATCTGCCAGCCTAAGCAAACAAGTTCTAGATGTGATACGTGAAGCCAGATGCCCCAGCACTAGAAAATCCTATGCTGACAAGTGGAAAAGGTTCTGCACCTGGATCCATGCTAAGGGAGCCGAAACAGCACAGCCCTCCCTACCTCTCATCCTGGATTACCTAGCAGACCTTCTACACAGGGGTCTATCCTTCTCTTCTATTAAAATTCATGCCTCTGCCATCTCTGCTCATTTCAGCACATAGCCACCTGTCTTCTCACACCCTCACATCAAACAGTTCCTAAGAGGGGCTAACAACTTAAGGCCATCCAGAAGAGCTCCAATCTCAGCTTGGGACCTTAACTTTGTGTTGGAAAAGCTCACCCTACCCCGCTTTGAACCTGCAGCTTCAGCAGAGTTAAAATTCCTCTCTTGGAAAACAGCTTTGCTTCTTGCCATCACTTCATATAGGTTCATACTAGGCTATCTGCCCTAGGGCATTTATAAGCCTAGCCAGAATGTGTTTGGCTTTCGCCACCCATTTTAAATTTATTTTGCTATGCCCTTTTTCGAGGTTAGTATACTGTGCCTCTGTCTAACAGTGACACAGAAGTGCTACCCGGGGTAAACCTACGATCTCCCATCCACTCATCAAGATTCCTCTTGAAGAGAGTCAATGAGGGACTCTGCCTAACCTGGACTGGGATTTTATTCCAGAGTGAAGGGAGCCTCTGGGTTATGAATCTGTCCCTCCAGCATGTCCCATTTATTTCAGTGCTGAGGTTCAAGTCTCTCGAGCGCGTAGCTCGATGGTGGGATTTGGATTTTCTGAGGTGCAGCATGTCCATAAATTCCGGGTTGGACATGGCTTTATACGTCAGGCACAGATCGCCTCTGAGCAGGCGGTATGCCACTGAGTAGAACTGGAGTTTCTTTAACCGGGCAGCATATGGCATCTGTTTGAGCCCTTTGATCCTCTTGGTGAGGTACTTTTGGGGTCTTTCCAGTTGCTGCAGGTGTCTGGTAAGGTACATCCCAATAGGGGCATTGTACTCAATTATGGGCCTGATGAGGGATGAGTAGAGAGGCACGATGACCTCCCCTGATCTAGATGTGAATCCCTTCATGATTAGGTGGGCTATATAAAATGTTTTTCTAACCACTTTGGCCACGTGGTTGTCAAATGAGAGAATTCTATCAACTTGGGTCCCTAATTACTTCTTCTGTACTTAATGGATTACCACCTATGTGGTAATTTGTGGGCACTTTGTTTTTGCCAAAGGGGATGACTATACACGATGTTCTTCATTCCACATTGCTGCAGTCCTAACTATTGGGTAGTCCGCTGTCCAGTCGGCCCGAATACCAAAGTATATGGCTGACGTCGGTCAAGGCGCATTAGACTGACGTCAGTACGTCAGGGTACTAATGCGCATGACCGACGTCATATCCTCAGTCTTTTTTGCCGCATGGTCCGATGCAGAAGCAATTTTGCGAGTGCAGGTTGGCGTTCTGAAAGTTTCTGAAGTCAGAGTTTCAGACCGAATCAAAGTTGGCTAAGTACCCCGTTGGGGAATATTTTGGTTTTTTCTTGCCTCAGTATTTAACCGGATGTCAGAAAACGTGAATAACTGTATTTCTTGTGGGAAACAGATACCTCATAGGGATTACCATACTTTGTGTATACCTTGTTTAGGGCCTGAGCACGACGTTGTTGGATGCCGCTCTTGTGCTAGATTTAACAAACGCACTATTAAGAGAAGGTTAGACTGTGCCAGGTTAGTTTTTGGGAAGCGTAATTATAAAATGCCGTCGGATGCTCCGACGCCCGCTTCGGCCAAAAAGCGCAAGGATAAAGCAGCAAAGCCTAGAGTGGAGGAACCGACAGTCCCGGACGTCGGTTCTTTAGAAGGCTCAGTGGAGCCGGAGGTTTTGCCAGGAGTTTCTTTGGAGTCTCAGGGAGAGACTTTACTGTTACAGGATGTGTCCTCTCAGGAAGTAGGCCAGGCTGAAGGGGCTTCTCAGGTGGCTGTTCTTCCCTCTCTTCCTAAGGTGGTTAGGGCCTCCCCTTCTGTTTCCAAGGCTTCCTTAAGAGGCAGGCCTAGTTTAGCTTCAGTGGGGGTTTCTCCGAGTGTTTCAGGGTCTTTGCCTAAGAAGCATATGCTAAAATGGCAGAGGATTTGATTACTATGATTAGAGGTTCTATGCCCCCTCCTGATAAGAGGCCTAGGGTGGAACCTGAGTTTGAGAGTTTTGAGCAATGTTCGAGGCTTCTGAGTCTTGGCTGAAGACTTGCAGGAGTATCCTCCTTATTTTGATTCTGATGTGGATGATTCTACTCCTTCAGCTTCGCCTCCTGAGGATTTTTCATTCTCAGAGACTCTGCATTCCATGAGGGAGCATTTTAAATGGGAAGGTCAAGATTTCTCTGATTCCAGGAAGAGGCTTAGGGAATTCTTGTTTTACCCCAGCATAGGCCTTTAGCTATACCTCCTGTTCTGAATGTGGTAGAAGATGTTTTTGCAGAGGCTTCCCTGAATCCTGATTCTTTGCCTCCTGCCCCAGTTAAACCGGATAGGTACTATAGGGTGCCTGAGGCTCATAAGTATCTTTTAAGTGTCCTAGGGCAGACCCGAAACTGTCTCTCAGGGGCCTAAAGGTGTGAAGGCTTCTGTTGTTAAAAATCCTGTTCCTCCTGATAAAGAGGCAAGGGCTTTGGATAGATGGGGAAAGAAAGTGTATACTTCTTCCACTTTAGCCATGAGGGCGTTGAATTGTCAGTTTCACATGTTAAAATATCAGAATTATCTCCTTTCACAATTGAAGTCTAAGGTGGATGCTCTGGCTGAAGGTATTGAGTGTAAAGAGTTGCAGGATTTAGTTCATGTCTCTGAACAGGTGGGAAAGCATTCCTTGCAGTGTGGTTTTGATGCTGTGCAGGCCTCCTCGAGGGTGGCTGCCACTGGTTCTGTTCTTCATAGGCACGCCTGGTTGAGAGATCAGAATTTAGCTGAGCATGTTAAGACAAGGATTTTGGATGCTCCTTTACAGTCTGATGTGTTGTTTGGTTCGCCTGTGGAAGCAGTTTTAAAGAAAATGGAGGACAAGGCTAAGTCTATGCAAACTGTTAAGGATTTTTGCAGGTGCAGCCTCCAAAGTTTAGTAGAAATTGGCCTACTAAGGGATGGACATATCCTGCTTACGATTCCCAGTCTAGGGGTAGGTCTAGGCGTGGTAGGGGCAGAGCTCAAGGTTCTTTTAGGCCTAGAACAGGGAGTTCACCTGCTCAGACTTCTGGTGAGGGTAGGGGTCAGTCCTTTCGTAAACAGACCCAATGACCTGCCTTTTCAGCTGCCAGTACATTCTCGCCTGGCAGCACCTTTGGGAGGAAGGCTGTCTCTTTTCAAAGAAAATTGGGATTTAATTACCCAAGACAGATGGGTTCTGGATATCATTCACCACGGTTACAGGTTTTATTTCCATACCTTGCCTCCTTTCAAAGGCATGCCAGACATTCCTCCTCTACAAAGACAAGAGGCTCACAAGCAAATTTCTCTGTTGCTCCAAATAGGGGCCATTCAGCCAGTTCCTGTGCCAGAAAGGGGCCTAGGATTTTATTCTCGCCTGTTCCTAGTACCAAAGAAGGGGAACACGTGGAGACCAATTTTGGATTTATCTATCCTCAACACTTATCTGGACATTCCCAAGTTCAAAATGTTGACGTTACAACAGCTTTTACCCCTGCTGGGCAAAGATCACTGGATGGTAACTTTAGATCTCAAGGAAGCTTACCTTCATGTGCCTATCAGACTAAGTTGCAGGAAGTATCTGCGTTTTCGAGCTGGGAATTTTCATTATCAGTTCTCTGCATTGCCCTTTGGCTTATCTACTGCGCCGAGAGTATTCACAAAGGTTCTGGCTCCAGTGATAGCTTACTTCAGACTAAAAGGAATTCAAATCTATCCTTACTTGGACGACTGCCTGATTCTGGCTCAAGAAAAGGAAGACCTTTTACAGCATTTGGAATATGTGATAGCAGTGCTAAGATGCCTAGGGTATTCTGTGAACGAAATCAAGTCCAGTCTAGTACCCTCTCAAGACATGTGCTTTCTGGGTGTGAGACTGAATACATTAGCTCAGATGGCCTTTTTAACCCCGGACAAACAAAAGAATCTTTCCAGTTACTTCCATCACCTATCTCTTCAGTCCGGGCTGACTGCAAGGACAGTCCTTCAAGCCTTAGGGTTCATGGCATCTTGTATTCTGGTGCTTCCCAATGCCAAACTGCATATGAGGAAGCTGCAATGGTATCTCAAAAATGTATGGACACAGCACTGCCAGGATTTGGACACTGTCATTCAAATAATACCTTGCATTCGAAAGGAATTTTTGTGGTGGGCTCAGGAATGTCACCTAAACAAGGGACTCTCTGTGACCCGGCCAGAGGCGAGTCAGATTCTAACGACAGATGCCTCAGACATTGCTTGGGAGCTCATCTAAATGGAAAGTGGATACAAGACAAGTGGCCTGCCAGACTTCAGCATCTACATATCAACATGAAAGAGATGTTAGCAGTCCAGTTTGCATTAATGGCTTTCAAGAAGTTACTTCTTCCAGGGCAGGTGTTGATTCTAACGGACAACACAACTGTCATGTGGTACATCAACAAACAAGGGGGAACACATTCTTACCCGTTGTGCAGGCAAGCAATGATTTTATGGGAGACTGCGCTCAGCCTGCAACTAACTCTTCAGGCAAGGTTTCTGCCAGGAGCACAGAACTCCTTAGCAGATGTGTTAAGCAGACAAATCATGGATCCCCACGAGTGGAAACTGGATCTTCATGTATTTCAAAAATTGACAGTGTCATGGGGAACTCCAGACATAGATCTGTTCGCTTCTCCACTAAACCACCAGCTGCCAAAGTTTTGCACACAGAGGTTTCATCACACAGCTTGGAAAGTGGATGCTCTTTCTTTCAGTTGGAAAAATCTTCATGTGTATGCCTTTCCACCTCTGCCTCTTCTCCCAAAGGTGCTCCTAAAGGTCAGACAAGACAAGCCAAGGATGATTTTAATAGCTCCAGATTGGCCTCGGCAACACTGGTACCCATTACTGAGGAGTCTGGTAAGGAAGCCTCCATGGCCTTTACCTGTGATTCCACACCTGTTGTCTCAGAGGGACGGTCACCTGCTCAATGTCAAGCTCCACTCTCTTCATCTAACAGCCTGGCATATTCTGTTTTGAAACACAGCAGGTCTCAACTTCCTCAACAAGTTTTAAATGTGATTATGGAAGCCAGAAGACCTAGTACAAGGAAGGTGTACGAAAAATGGAAGAGATTTTTATTTTGGAGTGCAGCAAACAATTTGGAGATTTCTGAGCCTAATTTGAATGCGGCTCTTCAATATCTTACTGAGTTATTGGACAAAGGTTTGTCTTTCTCTTCCATTAAGATTCATGCTGCAGCAATTTCAGCTCACTATGATTGTGATCCACCATTGTTTTCGCATCCTTTGTTCAAGCAATTTCTTAGGGGCAAAGAATTTAAGACCCCACGTGAGCTCCTACTCCTGCTTGGGATCTCAATTTTGTGTTGGAGAAGCTTACTCTACAACCTTTTGAGCCTCTTGGCTACTGCTGACTTGAAATACTTGTCATGGAAGACTGCTTTTTTGTTGGCCATTACTTCTGCAAGAACGGTTTCTGAGTTGCAGGCCCTTATGGCGGTTGAGCCTTTTTTGATTTTTCATAAGGATAGGGTATCATTACGTACTAATCCATCCTTTATGCCTAAGGTGGTTTCTAGTGTGGCTTTAAACCAAACTATTCATTTGCCTACTTTTTATGCAGATCCTCAAAATAAAGGGGAAAAGATTTTGCATACTTTAGATGTACACAGGCAATTGCGTTATTATTTAAGCAGGACTAAAGATTTTAGGCAGTCTCAGCAGTTGTTTGTTTCTTTTGCTTTGAGTTCACAGGGCAAGCCTGTGTCAAAACAAACTATTTCTAGGTGGATTGGATTTTGCATTGCATTTTGTTATTCCCATCATGGCAAGGAGATTCCAGCTGGGATTAGGCCTCATTCCACTAGGGCTACTGCCACTTCAACTGCATTTCTAAGGGGGGTGGCAACTAAGGATATTTTGGAGGCAGCTACTTGGAGTTCAGTGCATACTTTCTCTAAGCATTATCACCTTCCTCTCTACTCTAAGTCTAGGGCTGGTTTTGCCACAGCTATTTTGCAAGGCATGTTGTCAGCTCCTATTTCCTTATGATTTGCCAGCCTCCCTTACCTCTGCTTTGGGATTCTACCCAATAGTTAGGACTGCAGCAGTGTGGAATGAAGAACATAGTACAGTTTTGTACCTACCATAAATGTAGATGTTCGAGGATCCACATTGCTGCAGTCCAATTTACCCTCCCTCCTTCCCCTCTGGGTTTAGGGGTGGTTGTGTAGGTGAGGTTATATTCTGGTACTTTTGTGTATATTGTACATATTTTTGGTGCAGGTATGTTTGCAGTTTTTGGTATTGGCCTTGTCTTTTTAGGGTCTTCTGACATCTGGGGCAAGAAAAGACTGAGGATATGACGTCGGTCATGCGCATTAGTACCCTGACGTACTGACGTCAGTCTAATGCGCCTTGACCGACGTCAGCCATATACTTTGGTATTCGGGCCGACTGGACAGCGGACTACCCAATAGTTAGGACTGCAGCAATGTGGATCCTCGAACATCTACATTTATGGTAGGTACAAAACTGTACTTTTTGGCATTTAGCTTGAGGCCATGGCTCTGGCATCAGTTGTCTGTTTCTATGAGGCCCTGTTAGAGGATGCTTGTGTCGGCTGGAGAGTCGATTATAGCGCCCAGTTTGCAGTCATCTGCGAACTTGGTCAGCCACAGTCCTTCCGTGTTGGCCTGTACCTCCGAGAAATATATACCGAACAAGAGAGGTCCCAGGACTGAGCCTTGTGGGACACCACTTGTAACTGGTTTGGAGTCTGACATGGCTCCAGCAATTCTAACCATGTGGGTTCTGTCCTTGAGCCAGTTTGCAATCCATCTAGTGACATAGGGGTTTATATTTAACTGGTGAGCTTATCTATAATGCCCGAGTGGGGTATTGTATCGAAGGCTTTTGCGAGGTCCAGGTAGGCTGTGTGGACCACCTTCCCCTCGTCAATCGCCTTGGTGACTGTTTCAAAGAAATCAACCAGGTTTAAGAGGCAGGATCTGCCCGTAACAAAGCCGAACTGGGTAGGATCCAGTGTCTGTAGGTCCCCAATATCTTTATTTATGAGGTCCATGATGATCCTTTCCATAGCTTTGCAGACCAAGCTAGTCAGGCTTATGGGGCGATAGTTTCCAGGATCTGTTGAGGCACCACATTTATGGAAAGGGACCACTGTTGCTGTATGCCACTCTTTGGGCACGTATCCTGTAGTAAGGCTGAGATTGAACAGTAGTTTTATGTTTGGGTTTAGCTCTTCTTGGAGTTCATGTAGAACGCAGCCCGGGACACCGTCTGGTCCCATTGATGCTGTGTTTTTTGCTTTGGAGAGGGCGGCTCTTACCTGAGCATCTGAGATGTCAGGAGGGGCAGCACTCTGCTTGGATAGATATTTGCCCTTTTGGTGGGGGGGGGGGAGAAGTTTGCGCTGAACCTGTCAGCTAGGATGTTGGCAATGTCTGTGGGTTCAGTGTATTTTTTGTCATTTTGGACTAATTCTGAGCATATCTGGGAATTACCACCCAGGTTCCTAACATAACTAAAGAAAGCCTTGTGATTATCCTTAGTGTCCTGTGCAATTTTTCTCTCGAAGCTGGCCTTAGACAATTTTATGAGTGCCCATAGTTTTTTGCTAATACTGATCGGTGATGCCTTCCCTTTTTGGGATTTTGCTCTATCATTTAGTAGCTTCCTCCTTCTATTGTATAGTTTGTTTATGGCTGGGGTCCACCAGACAGGACGTCTGCCTTTGGAGGATTGGGTCTTGGTTTTATTTGGGATCACATGATCCATGCATTCCTGAAGGTGTTCATAGAATGCGTTTATAAAGGATTCTATGGTCTGGGCCGTATTTTCCACAGGCCCGGGGGCTTTGAAGGATTCCACCTCGGTTTTGAGGAGTGTGAAATTTGCTTTAGAGAAGTTTTTCACTGTGGTTTTCTGGGCAAGGGGTGGGGTCGGGATGTGAATATCCAGTGAGATTAGTTTATGGCCTGATCTTACCAGTGAGAGATACACTTCTGG
Organism: Protopterus annectens; assembly: GCF_019279795.1. Taxonomy (NCBI): domain Eukaryota; kingdom Metazoa; phylum Chordata; order Ceratodontiformes; family Protopteridae; genus Protopterus; species Protopterus annectens. The sequence continues at coordinate 750,894,723 of NC_056749.1, forward strand.
TCTGGAGCATAGAGTCCCCATGTTGGTGATGATCAGGTCCAGTATGTTTTCCCCTCTTGTGGGAGTGGTAACAAGTTGTTCCATAGCATTTGAGTTTATAAATTCTAGGAACCTTTGGGCTAGTGTGTTGGAGCTAGAGTAATGCTCCCAGTCTATGTTTGGGTAGTTGAAGTCGCCCAATATAATGGTGTTTGGAGAGACTTTCATATTTTCAAGTGTTCTCAGGAAGGCCGAGTGGGGTTCCTGGGTTTGGGAGGGTGGTCTGTAGCAGGCTGTAAACTGGAAGGCAGTTTTACCCACTGTTAGTTGCACATGGATAGTCTCTGATGCTTTGTGCTTTGCCACCAACCTGGAGTTGTGGGTATCTTTGATGAATATCGATACTCCCCCTCCTTTTGTGGTTCGGTCCAAGTTTTGGGGCCGAAAAGCATGGTATGAGGTATAACCTGGTAGTGCTGGGGTGGTCTCCGGAGCCCTGAACCAGGTTTCTGTTACTGCACAGATATCGATGTTCTCCATGCTAAGGAGAGTTTTGAGTGCGTGCATCTTGAGGTTTAGACTTCTGGCATTGAGTAGCATTACTCTTAGTTTCTTATCCCTTGTGATACCTATGGAGGTGTGTTTGTCTTTTGAGCCTTGCCTAAAAAAGGCACTATGGGGGTAGCAAGAGCCTTTGCCAATATCCAAAAGCCCAGGGGTGACAGGTGCAAGCCGTCCCTAGCGAAGCATCATGGCTTGTCGAGCATATCATCCCAAGCTGACAGGCATTGGATCCCCTTTGAATGACACCAGTACTTAAGCCAATTGTTGAAATTGATCATCTTGTCTTCATATTGTGGCATCATTCTTGGTGAGGGTAAGATGCCACTCAAGGTCAGGGTCATACCGGCCTGGGCTACATGCTCAGAGAGCTCCTTTGTCTCTTTTCATGTAGTCCAGGGAGGTATGTCTCAGGTTATTCACACCAGCATGGACAATGACTGAGTCATATTTGTACTTGCCTTGGAGTGACCTGAGTGCTTGTGTTATGTGGCGGATCCTAGCGCCCGACAGGCTGCTCACCGTGACCCTCTCCTTGTTCAGCCTGGTGAGCGGGACGTCAGTGTGCCTGACGATAGAGTCACCTATTACAAGTGTATCAGGTGTGTTGTTTAGTCTTAAGGGCTGTGACTGTTTGGCACACTGGCTTTGTGAGATATGTGTTGCACGTGTTTTGTTTTGGGGTAGCGGTTGCTTGGGTGTCTGCTTTGGAGGTCTCTGCTACTTAGGCAGTTCTTTATTTAGAGCCTCCGAGTATGTTTTTGTGTGATTATGTGTTTGGTTTGCTGTCGTGGTAGGTCTATGTGAGACTGGAATTGTAGTGAGTGTGGTTTCCTTCTCCTCCAGACTGGTTATGCCAGTACTGAGTTGAGAGAGCTTAGCCTCCAGTTTGGCTATATGGTTGCATCTCTCACGTGTTGGAATTTGTTGGGAGGAGGAGAGGGTTGTCTGTGTACATGAGGCAGTTGTAACATTGCCTCAAGATTCCCATATTCACCAGCTGGACCGGAGAGGAGATTGACAACTGACCTTTGGACATGCTAGAATAATATTGGGAATTCCTTAATAATTGAAAACAAGGGCCAGTGGGGAGTGAGGGTGTAGTGCTTTTAATTTTTAGTGCTGACTTATATAATTGCTTTAGTGAGCAAGTGCCAGGTAACTTAAGTGCAATGTGTTACAGGTAACAAATGCAAAAACGACAAACAGTAACTTTCTTTCAAGCGAAACAAGGAAATAAGTACAGTAAGCAATGCAGATATCACTAGTGATCCACAGAAGCGCTGAGAAGCCACGTATTAGGTGGAATTGGCGTTCCAGGGAAATAACAAGCATATAAACAAAGCTAGATTCAGCAGGACTGGATCTAGTCTATGCTACAGCAAACCAGGTGTACCAATTTCAGTAAGATACAGTTCAAACATTCAGGCACTATAAACCTTTAACCAGAAATTCCCAGCTCAGAAGGGCAGAGTCCAGCCTCTTCTCCCACAAGAGTGCAGACCACGAACCTTCTTAATGTAAAATAACTGGCCTGAAGCCCAAGTGCTTAAACCAGAACTAATACACTTTAAGAATAACAGACACTGGGCTCTCAATCAGCAGTTCCCAACTTAGAAGGATGAAAGCTACCTGTCCTGCCACCACAGTGCATGCTACAAACCTTGCTAATGTAAAACAACTGGTCTGAAGCCCAAGTGCTTAACCCAAAAGACTTAGAATGATAGCTACACTTTAATCAAGTTACTACCAAGCAGTAATAAATACAACTGAATACTTTAGAGAATGCCTGGATTAGTGCTCAAGTTACACAAACAAAGCTAGATCCAGCAGGCCCAAATCCAGTCTGTGCCACAGCAAACAAGGCGCACCAACTTCAGTAAGAAGCAGTTCAGATATGCATGCACTATAAGCCTTTAACCAGAAATTCCCAGCTCAGAAGGGCAGAGTCCAGCCTCTCCTCCCACAAGAGTGCAGACCGCAAACCCTCTTAATGTAAAATAACTGGCCTGAAAGCCCAAGTGCTTAAACCTGAATTAATACACTTTTAGAATAACAGACACTGAGCCCTCAATCAGCAGTTCTCAACCTAGAAGGATGTAAGCTACCTGTTCTGCCACAACAGTGCAGACCACAAACCCTCTCAGTGCAAAACAACTGGTCCGAAGCCCAACTGTTTAAACCAAAAGGCTTAGAATGAGTAGCACCAAGCAGTAATAAATACAATTGAGTACTTTTAAGATGATGCAAAAGTAAAATAAGGTAAGTAGAAACACAAGTACAGTAAAAGCAGATGATTTTTTTTTTTTTTTTTTCTGAACAAGTGCTGAGATCAAAGAAACAGATTTGAGTGCTGAAACTAGAAAACTGGCTAGTTATAAGAAAAAAAAACTAAGCTAGAAGGCTTCCCTCCAACACAGAAGGGCTTGGGGGCTCAGAAGCCTACAAATAGTCTATACCACTTAACAGGAAAGGCAGGAAACAAGCTTAATTTTTTTTCTGTTTCCCAGATGCTATCTTTGTACACAGTAGGAGTGCTTGAAATCAGAATATGATCTCACTGCACTCAGTTGAGTGAGCAAATGAGATGGGCCCAGAAAGAGTATCCAAACACAAATTTACAAGAGGGGCGGGCAGTTTCAAGGCCACTAAGATTAACACCAAAACAAAAACAGGGAGGGTGGGTGGGACTAACTGAAGAGCAGAGTCAGTCAAAACTTCCAGTTCAGTTAATATTCCTGCAACACAGTTAAAATCAATTTAAATACTGTACTTTTTGGGGGGAAAAAGTGCAGATAAAGGTACTTAAATTCTCTTATACGTCCAGTTGAATACAGCAAGTTCTTAGCCGGCCAAAGCTATAGAAGCGTTTCAGAGCTATAAGCACTGATGGAGCCCTTCATCATTTTCCACTCTGACAGTGTCTCCCTCAGGACTAACCTCTCCTTCATGCCTGAAGTGGTTTCTAGTGTGGCTCTCAACCAATCCATTCATTTGCCCACCTTTTTCCCTAATCCACAAAACAAGGGGGAAAGGATTCTGCACTCTCTAGATGTGCACAGACAGCTCGGATTCTATCTGGGTAGGACCAGATCCTTTAGAAAAACTGACCAATTGCTAGTCAGCTTCACAGCTGAGGCAGAGGGCAAGGCCATATTCAAACAACCAGTCTCCAGTTGGATAACACACTGCATCCATTTCTGCTACAAACAGCACGGTAAACCGCTCATTCCACCAAGGCAAACTCCACCTCTGCAGCTTTTCTCAGAGGGATCCCCACCAGGGACATCCTGGAGGCTGCAACTTTGACTTCTGTTCATACCTTCACCAAGCATTGCCACCTGCCTATCTTCTCCAAATCCAGAGCAGGCTTTGCCACCACAGTCTCGCATGGCATACTAGCCAGCCCCCAGGCTTCTTGACTGCCTCCACCCTTTTTCTTCAGCTTTGGGAATCAAACCTAGTGTGATGAGTAGTGAAACACGAAGAACATAGTACAGTTGTGTACACTTACCATAAATGTAGATGTTCGAGCGTATTCACTGTTGCAGTCCTGGTTTCCCCCTTGTTGCAGTCCTGGTTTCCCCCTTCCATCCCCCTTATCTCTTCTTCTCTCTCTTCTTTTCTCCTTACAGAGAATTTTTGGTATTTACTTTCTACTGGTGGTTTTCTTCCACCATAACCTAGCTCCCTATTTGGGGGCTCCTGACAGTTGGGGCAAGAAAAATTGATGTAATGGCGTCAGCTGCCTGATTTTGTACCACTGACGTCCTGGCGTCAGTCCTGGAATGACAGCAACCGACGCAGAAATACTAAGCTTCTGATATTCGGGCAGACTGAGGGCCACCCCTGGCAGGATAACCCAAGTGTAATGACTGCAACAGTGAATACACTCGAACATCTACATTTATGGTAAGTGTGCACAACTGTACTTTTTGCATTTTTATGATGTTCATCGTGTTACACTGCTGCAGTCATCACACTTGGGTTATCCTGTCATCAGGCGTTCCCGCAGTCGGCCAGAGTTCCAAAGTCTTGGTCCAGTGTCAGTTACTGTTGCTTCTTCCCTGGCGTCAGTGTGCCAGAGGCATCCGACGCCATTTTCTTCAGTCTTTCTTGCCGCGTGGTGCCCGAAGCAAAAGCAGTTCGCAAGTGCCGGTCGGCCGACTCCTGAGATTTTCAAATCGAATTTCAGACTGAAGTCTTCAATAAAGCTAAGTACCCCGTTGGGGAACTTTTTCTTGCCTCAGTCCAATGTCAGAAAAAGTTAATGCATTTCTTGTGGGAAGCAAATACCTCATAAGGACTTTCATTCTTATTGTATTCCTTGCCTAGGCCCAGACCACGACGTCACAGGTTGTCGGTTTTGTGCTAGGTTTAACAAATGAACTATTAAGTCTGTTTGATTTCGCCCGACATTATTTTGGTAAGAAATTTAATTATACCATGCCGTCGGAGCAACTGACGACCGTAATGCATAAAAAACGCAAAGATAAGGACAGGCAGCCGAGACCCAAACCAGACTCCGAGGCCTCTGCTAGGCCAGTTGCCGGTTGTCCGGTTTTCAGTGAGGCGCCTACGCAGCCCCTGACCGCTTATTTAGAACCCAGGTGGCATCCGATTCCCAAGCGGAGATTGCTAGGCCTCCACAACCTTTATCTTTAGGCCCTTCCGACTCCATGGCTGAAGGAGATTCCAGTGCAGTTGAACTGCCTTCAGTTGCAGAAGGTGTCTTCAGACTGACTACACTCACTATTAAATCCTATGCAAAGCTGAAAACTCCTTTAAAAGCAAAGAAGACTGTACAGCAGTCTCCAGTACAAGGCCCCATGCCTACGAAACAGATGCTTAAGATGGCTGAAGACTTAATTACCCTAATCAGGGGTTCCCATCCCCTTCCTGATAAAAGGACTAGACAGGAGGAGGACTATGCTTCCTCTGACCAGGTTTCAATTTCCTCAGATTCTTCTGAGGAACAGGAATACTCTTTTCCCCCTTATGAAGACTCTGATGCTGAAGAGTCTATTCCTTCAGCATCTCCCCCAGAAGACTACTCTTTTGGGGAAACTTTACATACCATGAGGGAACATTTCCACTGGAAGGACAGGATTACTCTGATTCTAAGAAAAGGCTCCAAGAGTTCCTTTTACTACCCCAGCACAGACCACTTGCTATTCCACCTGTGTTAGACATTGTGGATGATGTTTATTCAGAATCTAGCCAGATTCACTACCTCCTGCACCAGCCAAACCAGACAGATACTACAGAGTCCCTGACTCACACAAATTCCTGTATAAAAGCCCTGTTGCTGACCCAGAAACCATTTCCCAGGGTCCCAAAGGGGTTAAGGCCTTTACTGCTAAAAATCCTGTACGCTCTGAAAGGGATTCTAGAGCACTAGACGGATGGGGAAAAAAAGTATATACCTCAGCTACTCTAGCTATGAGGACCTTAAATTGCAAGTTTCACATGCTGAAATATCAATATTTGATGTCTCAATTAAAACAAAAAATGATCACACATACAGAGCAGCCTGATTACAAGGAAATGCAAGATTTGTTGCATGCGGCTGAACAAGTGGGAAAACATACTTTGCAATGTGGATTTGATTCATTGGAAGCTTCTTGTAGAGCAGCAGTGACAGGGTCTGTCATACGTAGGCATGCTTGGTTAAAAGAACAAACTTTACCTGATCATGTTAAAGCAAAGTTATTGGATGCACCTTTACAGCAGGATGTTTTATTTGGTGTAAAAGCAGAAGAGGTTTTAAAGAAAATGGATGCTAAGGCAAAATCTAAGCAGACGGTCAAGGATTTTTTTTACAGGTTCAACTCCCTCCTTTCAGCAGAAATTGGCCAACCAAAAACTGGTCCTTTCCAGCTTCTGACACACCACCGAGGGGCAAATACAGACGTCCAAGGGACAGAGGTCTGTCACAAGGCTCTTACAAGCCTCGACAATGGGGTGCCACAACCCAGAAAGGAGGAGAAGACAGGTCTCAAACTATCAGAAGACAAACACAGTGACTTACCCCTAAGACTGTTAAGCAAATCCCTCTTGGCAGCTCCCTTGGGAGGAAAACTAGCACTTTTTGCAGACAACTGGCACATCATCACAAAAGACAAATGGGTCCTAAATATTGTATCTCAAGGATACAGATTCCACTTTCACACTTTACCAAGGATAAAAGGAATGCCAAACCTGCCACCAAATCAATGGGCAGAGGCTCAAAAACAAATTACAGCTCTCATGGACATGAGAGCTATTCAGCAGGTTCCTACACAGGAGCAAGGGCAAGGATTTTACTCGACTCTTTCTAGTTCCCTGAAAGGACAAAGCCTGGAGACCCATTCTGGACCTCTCAATTCTAAACACATATTTGGAAGTACCCAAATTCAAGATGCTAACACTACAGCAACTTCTTCCCATGTTGGGCAAGAAGGCTTGGCTAATAACGTTGGACCTAAAGGAGGCATACCTGCATGTCCCTATCAGACAAAATTGCAGAAGATACCTCCGATGTATAGCAGGTTCAACCCATTACCAATTCTCTGCACTGCCCTTTGGCTTATCTACTGCGCCCAGGGTCTTCACAAAATGCCTGGCACCAGTAATTGCTTACTGCAGACAAAGAGGAATTCAAATATATTCATACCTGGACAACTGCCTTTTTCAAGCAGAAAGCAAGGACATTCTTTTAAAGCATCTGGCGTTTGTCAAAAACCTATTAAGTTGCCTAGGGTACACAGTAAACGAAAAGAAGTAAAAACTAGTGCCCTCACAAGACTTAATATTCCTGGGTGCCAGCTTAAATACAAAGGCCCAGATGGCTTATCTCACGCCAGACAAGCAAGGACAACTGACTCAATACTTCACAATGATGGCAACAAAGACTCAACTCCCTGCAAGAAAAATTCTGCAGGCCTTGGGATTCATGGCATCTTGCATACTACTAATAACATATGCAAAACTGCATATGAGGAAGTTACAATGGTACCTGAAAAGCGTATGGACTCAACACAGCCACAGCTCGGAAACAATAATAACACTCATTCCCTGCCTTCAGCAGGAATTTCTATGGTGGGCTCAGGCATGTCACCCCAACAAGGGTCAGCCTTTTACCTTACCCACAGCCAGGCAAACTATAACAGATGCATCGGATTATGCCTGGGGAGCACACATGGCAGGACAGTGTATTCAGGGCAAATGGTCTGCAGATCAAAGGCATCTACATATCAATCAAAAAGAGATGCTAGCTGTACAAAATGCCCTAACAGCTTTCAAGGACCTCCTACATCGAGGACAACTCCTAATAAAGACGGCAACACCACAGTGATGTGGTACATAAACAAGCAAGGGGGGCACACATTCCTACCCCCTATGCAGGCAAGCAATGACCTTGTGGAACACATCACTGCCCTACCAAGTTCAACTACAAGCACAATTCCTGCCAGGAAAGAAAAAAACATTGGCAGACGATCTAAGCAGAAACATCATAGATCCTCACGAGTGGAAACTAGATCAACAAGTATTCGCAATGATAACTCAAAAATGGGGGAGCCCAGACATAGATCTGTTTGCCACCCCTCAAAACTACCAACTACGTAAATTTTGCACAAGGACATACCACACACTAGCTTGGAAAGTGGACGCCCTCTCATTCAGTTGGAAAACATTAACAGTGTATGCCTTTCCTCCACTGCCTCTTCTGGCAAAGGTGCTGCTGAAAGCCAGATTAGAGAGGCCACAAATGATACTCATTGCTCCAGACTGGCCACGCCAACACTGGTATCCAATACTAAGGAACATGGCTCAAGGCCCACCATGGATTTTACCTCAAATTCCTCACCTGCTCACTCAGTAAAACAGATTCTACACAGCCAGCTCAAGACTTTAAATCTGGCTGCATGGTAAATTACCTAAACAACCAGTCAACACTTCTCTCTAAAGCTGTTGTGAATGTCATTCTGGAGGCCAGGAGGCCCAGCACCAGGAAACCCTATTCAGACAAATGGAAAAGATTCTGCGCCCGGAACCAGGCTAAAGGCCAAAATCCCCTTGTCTCAAATATTCCTCAGATTCTACAATATTTAACTGAGATGTTGCACAAAGGACTTTCCTTTTCATCTGTTAAGATCCACGCCTCAGCTATTTCAGCTCAATACAACACGGATCCTCCTGTATTTTCACATCCATTACTAAGACAGTACCTCAGAGGGGCTAAGAACATAAGACCGCCCCTGGAAGCACCAACACCAACTTGGGATCTCAACTTTGTTTTGGAAAAACTTACACTTCTGCCCTTTGAACCAGCTTTTACAGCTGATTTAGAGTTTCTATCATGGAAAACTGCCCTGCTGCTAGCAATAACTTCAGCACGAAGTGTCTCAGAGCTACAGGCCCTAATGGCAGTGGAGCCTTTCATCATTTTTCATCAAGACAGAGTCGCTTTACGAACTAACCCTTCCTTTATGCCAAAGGTGGTATCCAGTGTGGCCCTAAACCAAACCATTCATTTGCCCACCTTTTATCCAAACCCCCAGAACAAAGGGGAAAGGCTCCTACACTCTTTGGACATTCACAGGCAATTACGTTACTACTTGGATAAAACTAAGGCTTTCAGAAAATCTGACCAGCTCTTTGTATCCTATGCTGCAGGATCACAAAGAAAGGCTATCTCAAAACAGACCATTTCAAAATGGATAGGACATTGTATCCGTTTCTGCTACACACACCATGGGAAACCTGTACCTGGTAACATTAGGCCCCATTCCACCAGGGCTACAGCAACATCAACAGCCTTCCTCAGAGGGGTACCAACCAAGGATATTTTGGAGGCTGCAACTTGGAGTTCAGTGCACACCTTCACCAAGCACTATCACTTACCTCTATACTCTAAAACCAGAGCTGGCTTTGCCACTGCAGTTCTGCAGGGCCTACTAGCTTCTCCAAACCCTGTTTAATTCCACCGCCCATCCTTAGCTTTGGGATTCAACCCAAGTGTGATGACTGCAGCAGTGTAACACGATGAACATAGTACAGTTTTGTACCTACCATAAATGTGGATGTTCGAGTGTTCACACTGCTGCAGTCCAGGTTAACCTCCCGCCATCCCCTCTGACCTAGCTGAACTTTTCTATACCTTTCTATCCTGTACAACCTTTGTGGTGTATTTGCTTGTAACTGAAGGTATTCCTTTTATTCCTTTTATATGTTTTATTAGCAATATGTATTGTCTACCTACTTGGGGGCACCTGACATCTGGGTCAAGAAAAACTGAAGAAAATGCCGTCGGATGCCACTTATATACCCCTGGTGCACTGACGTCAGGGAAGAAGCGACAGCAACCGACGCCGGACCAAGACTTTGGAACTCTGACCGACTGTGGGACCGCCTGACGACAGGATAACCCAAGTGTGATGACTGCAGCAGTGTGAACACTTGAACATCTACATTTATGGTGGGTACAAAACTGTACTTTATATTAGTCGTTCTCTTTTTTTGCAGAGTGATTTACACTTCACATAGATGTTTTCCTTTATTTTTTTCTGATTTCATCAGTTTTGCAGTACCATACTACCCTGCTGTAGGTCTTGCATTGGTATTTGTTTGCTGTAACAAGTTCTCTTCTAATTGTTCTGCTCTCTGCTTTGTACTTGTATATTAATTTTGACTGTTATGGAAAATTCTGATGAATTTTGAAAATGATGAAGTAAAACCTTGGAGAAATTGAAATGTGGACAGAAAAATTCTCCCCAAGGTAAACATTATGTATTTCATCTAGGAAAAGAACATTTTTCTGCTGTGTGTGAGATCTCTGAAATTTTCACTGCAGTTTTCACTGACTAGAGGAATGCATTGCTGTTATGTAGAGTGAAGGATGGCTGTGCTTCCCCTGTTTGTGGCTTTGTTCTCAAGAACTGCTTTAGGAACAGCAACAACAATCTCTTGAGACCAAGTCTCAGAACTGATCCTTTCAGATTTAAAGTTGAGGACAGAGGCAGGGGAGATGAACACATTAAGCAAAATGTGCTGGTGAATCTGATAATACAAAAGTCCCATCTATACCTTTGTTAGAGTAGATAATGTGTATTTTCCTGATTCTGAGATACAGAGGAGCTTTTCGTCCTCCAGTCCATCTTTTACAAGGTGTTATAGAAGTCACTGTAATAGTTGTAGTTTGGCTAAAAGGAGATGATTGAGACCTTTAAAAAGGTCCAGCAGTAAATGTCTCTTGCATCTTACTTTCTGATGCCAGGGTTGGAGGTGTCTTTTTGTTGCCTAATTTTTTTCTCACCAGTATGTGCCAGCCGGGTTGAGGCTAGATGGAGTCCAGCAAAATCAGTAGTAGAGGTGTTTGCATGTGCAAGCTTCGTTAACTTTGCACTGGAGTTGATGGCTTTGGCACACACATTCTGTCACTGTTTGGAGTTCCTTTGGACCATGAACTTGAGTTCTGGCTATCACAGAAAACAGTCTCCCAGTAATTTTTCAAAACCTGCTCCAGCCTTAGAGCTGCCCGCCAGAATTGAGAAAAGACTGGATCTGATTCCTTCGAATCAGACTGTGGGGACACTTAAATCTCCCAGATTCCAAAGTCGTAATTGTTCTATAAAGCCAATTTTCCCACTGCTCCAATCACCTTTTTTACTGAAGACATCAAAGCGGATGTCTTGTCCCCCTTCCACATCATCCTCTGTCAAGTCCTTTGGAGCTTGTCCAAAGCAGATGTACATAGCATGATGAGGAAGGTTCTCAGGGCTCAGATTTAGATGGCACTATCAGCTCCATCTCTCATCAGCTCCATGAGCCTCCAACCTGCTTCTCATCCTATTATTTCTCCATCTCTGATCCATCTGATGATTTCAGAGCCCTTAGATCAGAGAATTCTGTGGGTTGATGCTTCAGATCTGAAGCCAGCTAAGTCTTCGACTCTTACTGTGTCCCTGACTCATTTTGCGCTGCCCCCCCCCCCCTCCCAAAGCAGGATGCGTCTCAGAGCCAAAGCTCTAGTTCCAGATCCGGGGGGAATGGGTTTGACTTTCAGGTCATCTGAGCCATGCTTTCCCCTTGGCACTTCTGCACTGGACAGTTAGTCAGACTCCTCCCTCATGGCAGGAGCCTGGGCAGTGTCAGGACTCTACAACGCCTGGCACTTCAGTCTCCAGTGTGGCCAGCAATGGCTTCTCCCAGCCCTTCTTCCTTTGAGGTAGTGGAGAGGGCTTTCTCTCATCCAAGAGTCCTGTCTACTCTTATTTCTTCAGATCGTACCCCTTTCCTACCCCTTTTCTGCCATCAAATATGAGTTCTGAGCCTCACCAGCCTGTCCCACAGGGATGGCTGGCCCATTTAAACTTCCAAGCAGCTTATCTGCAGAACTTCTCTTCTCTTCTAATACCTTTCCAGTTCATCCCACTGATGAGGTCCCCAGAAAGAGGTTGTGCAAAAGGTGGCAAATAGATTCCCCACAGGAATCTTTAATATAAGACACGGACTTCGATGAAGAGGAGGTGTCTCTCAGATCTCCATCAGAAGACATTTCCTTTGGAGACATTCTAGAGATGTTTTGCCAGAAAAGGTGGATGGTGTTCTAATCCCCCTTCCCAGGTTGAGTCAGTGTTCTGAGAAGCCTTTGGCTGGCTACCTTTTAGATCTGGTGTCTCACCGTGCTTAGAAGGAACCGGATCCCATAGACCCCATTTTCTGTCACCCTGACAATGTCTCACCTACCCGCAAAGACTGGCTGTATTGGAATAACGGAGTTCCTGTAGATATCATGGTTGTTGTCGGCCAGTAAAAAGACCTGGCAGAATAGAGCTCTTCAGCCCATCTCCATAATAGAGAGTGCAGGGTGTTGGACAGATTTGCATAGTGCATTCATTCCTCAGTGACTTTTGCGCTTTGGTCACTGAATTATGTGGCACAGTTCACTACACTGCAGAGAGATTTGATTAAAGAACTCTCCAGATCTCTTCCTGGTTCCATGTCTGTTGAAGAGCACAAATGGCAATCTTCACAACTGGCCACCATTCAATCTGTCTGTAATGCATCCATGAGGTTAATCTCTCTTACAGCCAAAGGTACCTCACGGGTGGTAAGTTCAGGTGTAGCTGTACAGAGACATGGCTGGATGCACTTGAGCGCTTTTGCGGAACCCTGCAATCTTCATTCATCAGTGCTTCCTTTGGATCTTCTTTGTTTGGCCCCACAGTTAAAGCAACCATCTCCCACAGTCAGCAAGATAGAAAGACCTTGTCTTCCATTGGAATAAGTTTGTCTACCCCACAAAGATCCTTTTCCAGGAATCTACATGGAGATAAATGTATATGGTTCTCAAAGTCACAACCTCCTTTCTAAGACTCAGAAGGAGAAATTTCCATCAGAAGGTGTGGGGTTCCAATGGGGACACCACCTTATGGCAGAGGAGGCCCACTAAACCAAGAGTTTTGAGATAACTTCTCAGATAAACTCTTCCAATGGTCCTGAAGGGTTGCCCGACTGCTCTTCTCTGGAGGTAGTCAGGGGTCACTTGTCTCTGCACCCAGAAGCCTGGGCATTAACCACAAGTGACACTTGCGTGTAAAAGATTATATGCAGAGGCTGCTCTCCCACACCTAAGACATTGAGGCAGCAAAATTTCCTTTTTTCTAGAGTTAGTGCAAGGGTGATGTCTTTTTCTCTCTCAGAATCCTCCTGGTAGGGGGGAGTCAGAGCAGACCAGTTAACTTGCTTCTGAGATAGACCAAGATAATGACACGTCTATTCACTTTAGACTCCTCAAATGACCTTTTCTTTGGAGAAGTACTTTGGCAGGCGGATTCAGTGTGGACTGACCTGAGTGTTACAGTTTCCCTGCTTGCTGCCAAACAGATGTTGAACTAGTATTTGAAGAAGGGAGAGGAATCTTGAGTCATTCTTTTCTATGAAACCTGCTGCTAAGTTAGTCTCCCCCCAACCCAGCCTGGAAGCACTTTGACTGTAGTCCTCCAGCTCCTAATGAGGCTGATGCTCTCCAGAAGCCATAGCAGCATTAGGTGACATGTTTTTCTGGTATTGTAGAGAAGAATTGTGTGTATTTGCTGTTGTCTGGCTTTATTTCCTACCAGATAGAGTCCACAACTTTGAATGGGGCATGCAAGAGGATATCTTCCTCTGTCACTTTGGGCTTTGGGGCTGTTGGTTGCTTCTCTTGTATCCCACTCCGATGTTGGCTAGACTATGGAGAAGAAGATAGAACTTATTCTGGAGTCAGAAAGTATCTCTGGAGGAAGGTAAGTCTTAACAGTAGTTTCTCCAATAGCTCCAATTTTAACAGTTGCAACTTTCACTAGGCATACTAGTTGGCTAGGGCTACAGAATCTGCAAGATGTCATAGACCTGCAGAACATAATGCAGTTGCTGAGCACCATAGACCAGTTGGCATAATGGTTGAGGGCTCTGCCTCCCATGCAAGCTTTGATCCTAACCTCCTACTATTACCTATATGGAGTTTTCATGTTCTTCCTGAGTCTGTTTGGGGTTCGTTGCAATTCCCAAAAACATGATGTGTTATTAAATCAAAAGATGCTTCAACGAAGTATTAGTTTAAGGGTGCACACACTTATGCAACCAGCATATTGTACGTTTTTTTTTCCCCCCTAACAGATTTGTTTTTCAATTGAATTGTACAGGTTATAGGTCACATTAAAGGTGAAAAGTTTTTAAATGATTTGTTGTGGTCTCATTTTTTTATATCACAAAAACCTGGCATTTTAACAGGGGTGTGTGCACTATTTTTATATCCACTATAAATGGAGGACAGCAGCAGTCATTGACTTGCACAAAGGTGGGGCTTCAACGAATGTGATTAATTATAGACCCATAAGCTTGACCAGAGTCATCTGTAAGCCTATGGAAAGGATCACTAAGGAACTAATAAACAAGGATATAGGTAACCTACAGTTCCTGGTCACAACATAGTTCACATTCTTCAAGGGCAGGTCCTGGCTACTTAACCTTCAGCTTCTTCAAAGACATTTCTGGATCAGTGGACAAGGACAAATTAGTGCACAATGTATATTTAGGCCACACCTAGGCATTCAACACCATCCCACACTCTGATATCATAGATTATCTCCCAGCTGAATGTCATTTCTTATGTAACTCATTAGATAGCACTTTGGCTCACAAGTACAACCCAGGAGATTTAAATGGGCAGCTAGCTCTACCTCCTCCAAAAGACTCATCACTAACTGTGTTACCCCACAGGGTTCAGTGCTTGGGCCACACACTTACTTCTCAGATGTCATAGCTAATGTTATGTGTTTTTGGCTGACTAAGTTTGCAAATGAATGCTAACTTGTTACCATCATAAACTTCTCAGAGGACACCTAGGTTCTCCAAGAGGTCTTGTCCCATGCAAATAGCTGGTGTCAAAATCATGGACTAAAACTAAATGGCAAGAAGTGCATAATTGTACCCTTTGACAAGCATGACTTGCCTTGTAGCTATCACCCTGACAGCACACCTTGGAAATTGAGCCCATGCTTAGTCATCTGGGAACTGTATCATCAGTGACCTAGCCTCTTACCATAACATATCCACATATCCTTTTTCATCACACAGCTTCTGTCTAAAAGTATTGCATCCAAGTCCAGGGATGTAATTGTTCCATTCTTCCTGTCACTCATTAAGCTGATTGTAATGCCCCTTTAAGTATGTACCTCTCCAGATCCAGATACTTGTCACAACTGGAGTGACCACAGTGCTTTTCCAGTAAGGAAGTCAAGAGCCTAAATGATGAAGACTATGCAGACTTTCTCAAAGCCTTATCTTTTTTTTCAGTGTATTACAGGCTACTGAGAGGTGACCTCTGCTTCGCACATAAAGCTTCAACAAACCTGTTCTGTCAGACCTATTATACATCTGCAAGTTTAGTGGTGTCATCAGCTCCCACTCAGGCGATCTCTGTCTCTTTTGCAAAATAAATAGAACATGTTGGAGGGATAGTATGTATTACAGAGAATACCCCTTCTGTACGGCAAAGTACTTTTACTCTATTCATATGTAATTTGGGTGAATGGTTGGGTGACCGCAAATTCACCCCACCCCCAGTTTAGTACCCTTGTTACCCATGGATAAGGGTAACATGTAAATGTCCCATCTTTTCTTTCTTTGACCCATCTCCGGGTTATTTGTATGGAAAATATAGGCTAAAAACTATAATGGGAATATAAAGCTAGGCTTCGTAAGGTCCTCACTTATCGATACCCTAGTAAGTACCAATAAGCCTATAACAAAGACTTGTCTTTCATAACTTTACTGGGGACAGAGTTGCTCCTCCAAAAAGCCCTCATGGTTGAGTCAGACTGTCATGCCACTCTTTGCAAACTTGTATGTATAAGTGACTTACATCTGCCATGTCAAAGGCCATGCAGCATTAATAACTCAAGTGCCTGCTTTTCTCTTTACTCAGCAAGACTTGGCCTTGCAGGGCTTCAAACAAAATGGCAAAAGGCCTGGCTCCATAACCTAAAGGGATTAAACCTCATCTGTGACCCAGCTGACCAGTTGCTTGGGTTAGGGGGGTGAGTGGGGAAAGATGGAGCGAGCTGTGCCCATCCTAGGAGGAGAAAGACAGTCTTAGTTCACTGCATTGCAGATACCTACAGGAGTGTAGATGTACTGCCCACCATGCTGCAGTGGGACGCAGGCACATGTATTAGCTTTTATGGTAGTGTGCATGGATACATCCATGTTGGGCAACTGGGGATCTCCAAAGACTACAGTGGGGGTCTAATGGATCAATTCAGATATTATATGAACAAAGCCAATGGTGGTAGACAAGCAAAGTAGTTATTTATTTATTTATTTTTCCAAGAAAACCAGGTAGGGCAGTCACCAAGAAAACTATTTCAAAATGCCTGATAGAGTGCATTTTTTATTTTGCTGTGAAAAGTTAAGGACAGCCTTTATGTTGCCATGTTAAGCATGTAATACCAGGGGCTGATACTGCCTCAGCAAAGTTTTTCAGAACTTCCTCTACCCAGAGTATTTTGTGTTGCTGCATGATCCACAATCCCCACCTTTTCCAGACAGTGTGTGTGACATCTGTTCCAGAAGGAAGGAAGGAAGGTAGGACCCGGGCATTGCCCTTTTGCTAGGATTTGTATAAATATCAACCTTGCCCAGGGGACACTGTTATTCCTATATTTCATGAAAACTACTACTACAGCAGTGATCCATGCAAAGAATGTAATAAACTGTTAGCATTTTCACTATAATGGTAAATGTTTGAGGAGCCTAGCTGCCACCCACTTTCCACTTTAAAATCCTTCCTTTTCTGTCATCCAGAGATGTGCTGGGGGGAGGCTCTTCTCTATAAAGTTTTAGTGCTGAGTTTCTGTTTTCCTACAAGCATAAGAATTGCTTTCCTCCTTTGGGCATACACCTTTCTTGGCAAAAAAAAAAAATAGATGATTAGAAGATGGCATTTGGCTGACTGCTTTCATCTGGGCTGCTGCTTTACATCAGTGTGCTGGAGCGCAGCAAGCCTTTGTCCTAACATTCCTAGAGTTCCTGCCTTTAGCCTCTTCCCATTGTGTCATGATCAGTGCTGTACTAGCATTCCTTTTCTTGCATTTTCTGTTAGTGAATGTACTTGCACAATTGTTATTTTTTCACTAAACTATTACTATCCCATCCCAAGTGTGCACACCTTTTCAGTCATGAAGTCGTGCATTGCAGCACACTACCACACAGACATAACTGTGGCTACCCTTCACCATCCCTGTGGTCTTTGTTATTGCATGCTTTATGCTCGGTCTGATCTGCCCATCCCTTCTTAACTGTGTCAATTCCTATTTCAAATTTCCAGTGCACTACAGCACTTTTTCCTGATTTAACTATACGTACTATATCGTTGTTTAAGTATGTCTGGTAGTTAATCTTACTTTTAGAAGATGTTTCATTGTTTTTTCTCCCTTAGCATTACAACAGCATCATCTCCTACACTGATACACTGTTACTCATTTTCTTTACACATCTTATCTAAAAATGGTCCATATTTCACTTATTTATTACGTTTTGCAAGTATGAAACTTTATTGTATCTGTCTGGCTTAAGATTTGCCCTTCTATTGCTTGTTAGTAGGTGAATTATGCAGTAACTTTATTCAGTACTAATATGGTATAGACCATTCATGATAGAATGTATTGCTTTTATTCAGTGCTTATTTATACTTTTGCTACTTTGTGTTTTCCACTTCAGGCTGCTTACAGTTTGAACATGTAAATTGTATCTGTTACTGTGTAATTTTGTAAATAGTGGTGACTTTCAATACTACAGATGTGTCTTTTTATATCTAACTTGTTCTATCATATTGTACAGCTAATAGGTTTGTTTCTTGTTTTGCGTCATGTTGACTTTGCATTTTCTCAGTACTTTGCTCATTAGTAGGTTTTGTGTTGGTGTTTCTGCATCAGGCTGACGCTCCCTCATGTATGTACGTTTCTTATGATTCAGGCCCGTGTCACTCATGCTTGTGTGTGTATGAATGTGTTTCTTGTCATACTAGTGTGTGTGTCACAAATGCTGTACTTAGTTTTTGCTTGAGGATGGCACTTCCTTTCATGTGTGTGTCTGTTACTAGTGACATGAATTAGTGTGACATTCTTACATATGTTTAATGTTTCTTGTCCAGGCTGGCACTCTTTCCTATGTGTATGTGTTTGTCAAGTTGTGTACATGTGACGCTTACGTTAATTCTTTTTTGTGCTTCTATACCAGAGTGGCAGTCCCCTACTATAAGTGTTTCTTACATTATGTAGTCGTGCTAGACCAGCACTGCCCTTCCTATGAACTTGTCTCATGATACGCTTCTGTACCAAGCTGGTACTGCCCTTCCTGAATGTCTTTTTCATGATATATGTTTCTGTACTAGGGTGACATTATCCTTCCTGTGCCCCTTTCTCATGATATACATTTGTGTTTCTGTACTAGGCTGACACCAACCTTCCTGTATGTCTTTCTCATGATATACATTTCTGTACCAGGCTGACGTTACCCTTCTTTGTCTTTTTTGTGATATGCATTTCTGTACTAGGCTGCTGCCACCACCCTCCCTGTGTGCGTTTCTCATTATATAAATTTGTGTGTCTGTACTAGGCTGCCATCACCCTTCCTGGGCGTCTTTCTCATGAAATACATTTGTGTTTCTTTGTTAGGCTGACACCACCCTTCCTGGGTGTCTTTCTTATGATATACGTTTGTTTCTATACCAGGCTGACATTACCCTTTCCTGTATGCTTCTCATGATATACGTTTTTCTGTTAGACTGACACCATCCTTCCTGTGTGTTTCTTATGATATACATTTCTATTTCTGTACCAGGCTGACACTACCTTCCCTGGGTGTGTTTCTCATGGTATACATTTCTGTTTCTGCACTAGGCGGCTCTCATCATGCAGGTACTACAGCTGACTCCTGACCAGATTGCAATGTTACCTCCTGAGCAGAGACAGAGCATCCTCATTCTCAAGGAACAGATCCAGAAATCCACAGGAGCTTCATAACAGGTACATCTCTGTTCTGCACTTATTTACTCAAGCTAGACGTTTAACTGTTCACTATAAGCTATGGAAAGATTTATTGCTGTAGAAATTGATTTTACTGTAAAGTAGTGTTTGTTGGATTTGTTATGCAGCCTGAAAGTGAGCTATGCCTTTATTTTTATCTGAAGATCCTAACGTTTGACAGTTCTCTTGAGTAGAAAGGGTACCAAGTTTCATTTTCAGGTTTAGTTTGACCAGGAACCATCATGATCATACCCTGTTATGCCTTTTGAGCCATATAGAGGTTAGTTATAGTCACTCTTCCATTAGCCTACTTGAGGGTTACCAGGGCTGCTGAGGACTGTGACGTGTTTGGCTTTGTAGCCATCATTTGCTTACACACTGCATGTCATTGCCACACCATGAGGGATGATACAAATCTTTCTCAATGAGGGTTTCCTTTCTTGCAGCATAACTTGCCACAAGTCTTGTTAACAGACCCAGGAAGCTCACTTGGATAGCTCTCTGGTTCAGAAAATGAGAGTCCTCTTTAGAAAGGGGAAATTTATACAAGTCTCAGTGTGAGCTGTGGTTGAATCTTCTGATAATACTCTCTCAGAAGCAGCTTCAGTCCTCACATGGACCCAGCGGTAAGGTAATCTTTGGTAAGGCTTCAGAGAGGGAGACTCCCTGGAAGACAACCAATGTGAAGTTGTTCAGTCTCACCGTTCATTCTTACAAATGGGTTCGGAACCGATCCGTCTGCTCCAAGTCAGCCGCTTTCACAAGCTCGAGGTTTTCGAGTAGCTCGAGGCCAAGTCCCTATCCCCATAATGCTCTCTGCCTCACCCCAGATCCAGGTTTGCCGCTTCAAGCAGATCGGAGGTCAAGAGTGGAGCTCGGGCCAGTATTTTCATCTTTTCTAAATTTAGTCTATATATTTCTATAGGAATTTTTCAGAAAGTGTGCATTTTGTCCTTCTTTAACAATAGACTAGTACTTAGTCATTTTCTTTAATTATTTTCTGAGGAAAATCTTTGTTTATAGAACGGCTGCTCTTAGGCCTTTCTTGACCGTGTTTTAGTTGGTCCCTAACCCCATTTGCAGTGTTTATAACTGTAACTTCTTAGTGTGAGGGGGGTGTTCTTTATAGCAGTTTGAATCTTTAACTGTTATAGCTGTTTGTATTTTTAACTGTTTATCTTAGAGTGCAGTGTTAGCCTGGCCAGTGTGTTTGTTTAGGCAGTTTTATATATATATATATATATATATATATCTATATATATATATATATATATATATATAGTTATTTCAATTACATTATGGCTGATCATAAGGAGAAAGAGAGACAGAAGTCAGGGTTTAAGAAATGCCCTAAATGTGGACAAAAAATGTCTATTACTGATTCACATGTTTGTTGTGTTTATTGTCTGGGTGCAGTCCATCTTCAGGAGGGCCGCTCCATTTGTCACTCGTTCAGCAGCAGGGTCTTGTTAGAACGTAGGAGAATGTTAGTGGATAGAGGGTTGTTGAAACCTGATTTTCAGGATGTTCTTGATAAGGCTGACCAGCTTTCTAAATCTTCTAAGGGATCTAAATCTTCGAATGCTTCTTTGGAGCCAAAGTCTTGTGTTCTGAAATTGGCTGAGAAGGTGCGGTTGCTGGTTCCACAGTCCCCGGAACAGAGCAAGTTTTTCGGAGCCGGTCTCTGAAGTCACCAATTTTACAATCAGTGGCTTCATCCATCCCTCTCCAATGTGGATGTGGACCGAGTAGTGCAGAGGCTCCTCCAGAACCCAGCATTAGCCAATTTATTATCGGCTCTGGCCCAACCGGTCTCAGAGCCGAAGACGTCCTTGCCTTCTATGTCTGCTCCTCCTCCAAGCCGAGCAGGGCCTTCGGAGCCAGCGGAGGTAGAACTTATGATTGTGGAACCCATGGAGCCGAGGCCTGTTCCCTCTGTCAACGCAGACTTTGATGCTTTTCGAGGAGTCTGGGAGCCGACACTCTCCGGTCGGCTCCGGGGGAGAGTCAAACCGATGGGTCGGTTCCGACCCTTCCGCTTGGAGCTTGCTTTGGCACGGATGAGCTCAGCTCCTTTCTCTGGCTTAAGACCACTGTTTCGGCGCCTGAGAAGTTGCCATCTTTTTCGCAACAGTCTGCTTCCTCGCATCGGAGCAGTGGGGCTTTCGATGCCATGAGGAGAGTTATGTCTTCTAAGACACCCACTTCATCAAGGCCTACTTCCTCATCCCCGAAAGTGCCGCGTTCTACCTCTGTATCACAGGTCCCCTTAAATCGTAGAGACTCAGAGCCTCGGGTAGCTCCATTTGGGTGACCCATGTTCTACTGAGACCTCACCAGAAGCTCCCGCTGATGAGGTTCCCAGGAAGAAGCTTTGCAAGAGGAGGCATTTAGACTCCCCGCAGGAGTCTGTTACATCAGATACTAACTTAGAGGAGTCAGAAGGGTCTCCCTCGAAGGATATCTCTTTTGCTGATATCCTAGAGATCCTAAGGCAGAGGGGTGACTGGCAGTCCATTAACCCTACTGATGATGAGTCGGTGCTTCTAAAGGCCTTTGGGTCTCAACCCTCCACCTCTTGGGTGGCTCTACCCTTTGATGAATTAATGGAATTAGTTGCTCGAAGGGTGTGGTAGTCTCCTGATACTGTGGAACCTGTCCCTCGGAGGCCCAACAAGTTTATTTACCTCTCCACAGGACAAAATGTTTCTTACCAAAGGAGTTCCGGTTTATGCCATGGTGGTGGCGGCAGCCACCAAGAAAGAGATGTCTGAAACCTCTTCTACTGTCCATCCTTCTAATAGAGATTCCAGGATTATGGACAGGTATGGAAAATGCATTTTTATTTCAGCGACTTTTGCTATGCGATCGCTCAACTGTTTGACACACTTTACCAGACTTCAGAGGGATCTCCTTAAAGAGCTTGGAGATACTGTACAGAGTACTGCAGTTGTGGGCGTTCCTGATAAGATGACATCCCAGCTCAATACCCTTAATTCTGTTGCTAACTCGTCCGTGCGTCTCATTTCTTATGCAGGTGATGGGGCGAGTCAGGCAGCAATAGCTCTTTGGAGACATTCCTGGATGCGCGTATGCTCCTTTGTGGAAGCCTTCAAGTCTTCCTTTGTTAATACCCCATTTGATGGCTCATCCCTTTTTGGGCCTAAAGTCAAGGAGACCCTCACTAGATGTGAACAAGATGGAAAGACTATCTGCTGTAGGCGTCCGTTTTTCCACCCTTACTAGACCTTACCCCAAAGGGCAAAAGGGAGGAAAAATGTGGTTCCGCAAGTCCCAAGGAGCTTTTCAGAACACAGTCAGTAAACCCCCCTCCAGGGGCAGAGGAGGGGGCAATAATGGAAGACGCTGCCCAGGTGGCACAGGTGGTCCGCAAAACCAGGGTGACAGGGATCATTTCTTTGGCAAGCCCTACCAGTGCTCCTGAAAGGAGGCCCAACTGTCCTACTCTGGAGGCAGTTGGGGGTCACTTGTCTTTGTATCCAGACATCTGGCTAAAAATTACAAAAGACTCTTGGGTACAAAGCATTATTTCCAGAGGATATGTTATTCCTTTTACAGAACCACCCTCCATATGAAAGAAATTCCCAGACATTCCACCCAGTCTCACGGAACAAACAACCATAGAGATTCAAAGGTTGCTAGAAAGAGTCATCCAGCCAGTCCCAGCACACCAGATGCGATCCGGAACCTACTCAAGATTCTTTTTAGTACCAAAGAAAACAGGGGACTGGAGGCTCATCTTGGACCTCGGCAAACTCACCACTTTTGTAAAGAAAGAGAAGTTCCAGATGGTCACGCTTCATTCGATCCTTCCGTTTCTAGGAACGTACGATTGGATGTGCTCTGTAGATCTCAAGGATGTGTACTATCATATCAAAATGGCCAGACCATCCAGAGGTCACCTGTGTTTCAGGCTGGGTGCCAGTCATTATCAGTTCCGAGCACCGCTTTTTGGCCTCACAACAACCTCCAGAGTGTTTAGCAAATGCATGGCAGTGGTTACGGCTCACCTGAGGCGTTTAGGATTCCGAGTGTTTCCGTACCTGGATGACTGGCTCCTCACCGCCACCACCAGGCATCAACTAATTCAGTCCAGGGACCTCACCCTAAAACTGTATTCCCAGTTAGGAATAACTATAAATTTCGACAAGTCTGCGTTGTCACCATCGTAGTGTATTTCCTTTATTGGAGCAGATTTAGACACCACTACCGCCATGGTTAAACTGCCCCTGGAAAGAATAGTCATACCTCGGCAACAGGTATCAGGTATTCTAGCACAAAACAAAGTACCAGACTCTCAAGTTTTAAAATTACTAGGTACTATGGCAGCAACTCTTATAGCAGTTCCTGTAGGGTGCATGCACATGAGAATACTTTAATGCTTACTCTTCACCCAATGGTCTTACCAACAACTTCTGATGTCATTCTTAATAATCATTACAGATTCATGCAAGAAAGATCTACAATGGTGGTTGACCAGCCACCATGTAACAGTAGGTCGCCCCTTTGTTTTTCCCCGCCTTCAACCATGGTGACCATGGACGCTTCTCTGGTAGGTGGGGGGGGGCTTTTTCAAGGAAGAACAGCCCAAGGCACCTGGTCAGAGAGAGAGTCACATTTACACATCAATGTCCTGGAGATGAGAGCAGTACTTTTGGTGTTGCAGTACTTCCAAAACTCTCTTCCTGTGGGAACGACTGTGATTCAGACCGACAACATGTCAGTAGTCTGGTATATCAACAAGCAAGGGTGATCAAAGTCTTATCCCCTATGTCGAGAGGCCCTTAGAGTCTGGCAGTGGGCTGTATACACCGGGCGCTTTCTGATAGAGATGCACATCCCGGTGAAATCCAGTGTGATCGCGGACAAACTAAGCAGAGCTATTCTGATGCCGCACGAGTGGTCCCTCAAAAACCAAGTAGCGGAAAGGATTTTCCCCAGATGGGGCCAGCCTTGCTGCGACCTGTTTGCATCCCCCATGAATGCCAAATGCAGAAGCTACTTTGCCCTGAATCCCCCACCAGAGGAAAATTCTCTCGTCTACATTTGGCCCCTGGGACTTCTATATGCATTTCCACCCTTTCCCCTGATTCCCCCTGACTCCAGAATTTTTGCAGAAAGCCAAAACCTTGGGAAAGACTGTAATTCTGATAGCCCCTTATTGGCCTCAACAGATTTGGTCCCCTTTCCTTCGACTCTACCAACTAGAGGAACCTTGGATCCTGGACCCAGTTCCAGATTTGCTGACACATTCATCAGGGCTCTTCATCCTTCACTTCACTCCCTCAAATTGACAGCTTGGCTGCTCCGATTTCCAACATAGCTAGGTCCCACAGTCTTTCCTCGGAAGTGCAGCATATCCTTGTATCTTCTCACAAGGCTTCTACCAGAAAGTTATATGTCAGCAAGTTGAAGCGGTTCGCTTTGTGGGCTTCTCAAAATAATATTGACCCGTACATCTCCGCAAATGCTAGCATATTAGGGTTCTTGACTAAACTTTTTTAATGAAGGTGCTGCAGCAGCTTCCATATGTGTTCAGTTAGCTGCAATTTCAGATTTTCACCTTGGATCGGAGGGCTCGAATCTCATGTCTCACAGGTTGTGTAGAGCCTTCGTAAAAGGAACCATACATCTTAGACCACCGGTTAGACAACCTTTCACTCCCTGGAACCTAAATTTTGTTCTATCTAGGATAATTCTTCCTCCTTTTGAGCCTGTATCTTCTTGCCAACTAAAATTCCTGTCTTGGAAAACCATTTTCTTGGTGGCCATCACATTAGCATGCAGGGTGTCTGAACTGCAGGCTTTATCCATACCTGATTTTATACCCTGACAGAGTGTCGCTTCGGACTAATCCATCCTTTCTTCCAAAGGTTTGTTCAGCGGCTAAATTAAATCAAACAATTGAACTTCCAACCTCTTCACTAACAACTCCAACAAGTTGGAGTATATGTTGCATAAACTTGATGTACACAGACAACTCAGATTTTATTTGGATAGGACCAAAGAATTTAGAAAATCAGAACAACTTTTTGTTTCTCATTCAGATACCAAGAAAGGACAGCCTGTGTCAAAAGTCACTCTTTCCAAATGATTAACAGATTGTATAAAATTCACATATTCTTCTGTAAATCAACTGCTAGAACATAAAGTGAAGGCGCACTCCACAAGAGCTGTTTCTACCTCTTCAGCTTGCATGGCTAGACTGCCGTTAGATACAATATGCACAGCTGCCACTTGGTCAAAACCACATACCTTCATTACGCATTACAAAGTAGATAAGGCCTCCAGGGACTGGACTTCCTTTGGTTCCACTGTCCTCAGGAATATACTTCGGTGAGCCACCCAGGATAAATGGTGCTTGGGACGCTACCCATTTGTAAGAATGAACGGCGAGATTGAAGAACTTCACATAAAGAAGTTATCTACTCACCATAACTTTCCATGTGAGTTGTTCATCTCGCCTTCATTCTTACATTCCCTCCCGCCTACCCCATCCAGGCTTCTCAAAGAACAAGTAAGAGATTTGAGGTCTTGTGGGTCTTTGTATGGGATTTCTTACTCTGGCTGGAGTTACTCAATATTACTCTTGTTGTATATATTGGGATCAGCAACCTAGATCTGAGGTGAGGCATAGAGCATCATGGGATAGGGACTTGGCCTCGAACTATTCGAAAACCTTGAGCTTGTGAAAGTGGCCGACTCAGAGCCGAGAGATCGTCTCCGAACCCAATTGTAAGAATGAAGGCGAGATGAACAACTCGTATGGAATGTTATGGTAAGTACATAACTTTTTTTCACCACATTAGAATGCAGACCATCCCCTCTTCTGTTCTTTTTATCAGTGCATGAGCAGGTTGATGACAGATGCCTTCTTCCTCACTTAGCAGGGAAAATTCTGGATTCTAACTCACCTTTCCAGCTATTCCTATGATCTGCTGCTCATTCAAAATTGAAAGACCACCAAAATACATTCTTCTTGTTTGCCAGTGGTTGCTGTGAAAGGGGATGGTTATAGATTTTCATGTTTCTTGCAATACATAAATGTATCACAGTTCTTTATCAGATGAGTTTTGCTGAAACATAAGGTCTAGGTTTTCAGATCCTCTGCTACTGCTGGACTTTCCATTTTGTGTTTTGGAGGTGATTGAGGCAGTCAGGAAACCTTTGCTTGTCAGATGTATTCTGCTAAGTGGAATGAATAAGTGTCGTGCTACCCCATTTGGATGGTTTGCAGACTTTTAAATCTGTTCTATCAACTTCAACCTCTAGGACTAGCTAACGCAGGCACTAGCCAACTTGGCACTTGAAAAGCGTTTCCAAGCTCTAACTCTTCCCTGGCCCCCTTCTCTCATAATGCTGTGCATATCTTCCATCTCCAGATCTCTTTTTTCCACAAATATCTGAGATAATGACTCTGGGCTCTCTTTTTTTATCAGTTTTTTTTTTTTTTTTTTTTTTGTGGGGGAGGGGGGTTCATCTATTTAACATCTGTTTTACAAGTTATTTTAGTATTTATCCTCAGATTGGGATAACCATCTTCCAGATTTTTTTTTAAATTCTGGTAAGATATTTCTGCTTTGTGGAAGATTTTCGAAGTATTTGTATTTTTGACCTCCCCTGCTCTTGTGGCCACTTTTTAAAACCCCTTTTGGCAGTTTTGTTTTGACATTTTAATGTTGCTGCTTGTGGGAAGAAGGGCATTCAGACTGATGTTCAACAGTGACTTGGAATGGTGGCAAAGAAGTTCTGTGTATGTGAGTCTGTACATCACTTTATGCCCTGTGCCTTGTGTGGGGAGCGTACATATGACATACAATGCCTGTAAGTACTAAAGGCTTTTGTATACTGGCCAGACTTCAGGCTATCCTTGACAGAAGATCCCTTAGATTATGAATACTGCAACAGTGAAAGGGGGAGGACGTCTACTCTTATGGTAAGATTTTACACAACTGTACTTTCTTTAGTTTACTAAGGTGGTTCAGTGGTCAGTCAGGAAACGGCCCATGTCTTTTCTAGTGATTCTAACGAACATTTGCCAACCTCACATTCAGTAGTGGCTAGAATCTCCACTTGTTCTACAGGGACATCCTTTCATTCTTCCTTTCTCCCTAAACCACACTGACCATGGACACTTCCCAGCGAGGGTGGAGGGGCATTATCTGGGAAAGACAGGCCAAAGCACATTTTTCCAAACAGAATCCAGTTTTCACTGCAGTATTTTGGAGGTGAGAGCAGTTCTGCTTGCACAGACAGCATGTTGGTTGTTGGGTACATCAACAAACAGGTAGGAACCAGGTCTTATCCTTTGTGTTGAGAGGCCATGAGTGTGGAGCAGTGGGCAGTATCTTCTCGCCATTTTCAAACAGCAACACATATCCCGAGGAAATCCAGTGTTTCTGGAAAGAGGTTGAGCAGGTCTGTCCCCCTCCCTCATGAGTGGTCCATCAATCCATTTGGAACGGAGTGGATTTTTAGCCATTGAGGCAGACCTTTTTGTGACCTCTTTGCCTCTTTCCATAACTGCAACAAGTTCTTTGTCTAATTCTTTGGGGGGGGGGGGGGGGGAGTCACCCTTGGCATCTCTAACACACCCTTGGCGCATGGGAGTGCTTAACGCCTTTTCCCTCAATACCCCTAATTCCAGAACTTCAGAAAACTTCTGTGATGAAGGTCACAGTGAGCCTCATAGCCCCTTATTGGCTTTGACAAGTCTGGTTTACCTTCCACTGGCCTCATCTCATCTACCTTTCCTGGGTGCTGTGCTTGGACCCAGATCTTCTGTTGCACCCATCGGAGTCACCTCACCTGAACATTCAGTCCCTCTCAGACTGACAGCACAGTTTCTCCATCTCCAGTGATAGACAGTACAGGTTTTTATCTTCAGCTGTCCCAATTTTGTCTTCCCAAAACCCTCGACTAGGAAAATGTGTAAGGAAAACGGAAAAGATTTTCTGTTCGGGCCCTTGAAAAAATATTGACCCCTTTTCAACCCCCTTTTCCAGCATTTTTGGACTTCCTCACACACCTTTTTACAGTCAGCTGTAATATCCTCTTTCCTTATGGGTGAAATTTCATGCACACATTGGATCTATCAAATTATCCAAGGCTTTTCTCCAAGGTTCCTTTTTACTTCGACCTCCACTTAGATATTCAGTACTTCCATGTGGTATTACTGTTGTGCTACAGGCGTTGACTGGACCCCCCCTTTCAAACTTGCTGCTAGGGCTGATCTGAAGTTTTTATCTTGGAAGACTTTATTCTGCCAGGAGAATTTCTGAGCTATACGCCCTATACTAAAAAATTCCCTACCTGAAAACCAACCCTTCTTTTCTTCCTAAGGTGGCTTCTGAATCATCCATTAATCAGTCCAGAAATCTTATTTTTCCCAAATTTTTCAAATAATTGTGAATATACTTTGCATTTGCTAGACATTCATTGTCAGTTACGTTTTTATTTACATTGGACAAGTCTTTCAGGAAATCTGATCAGTTATTTGCCTCCTGTACTAAATTGGGAAACAGTGTTCAAAGTCACCCTCTCATGCTGGTTATCACTGTACATTTCTTTTCTTAATAAAAAAAGGATTGTGACTTCTTTCTACCCCAAATTCTTATCCCATGAGATCTGTGGCTTCATCTACAACCTTCTTCTCTAGTGTTCAGTTGATAACACATGCACATACCCTCCCACCACCCCCTCCTTATTCTTTTTTGTATGCAGAGTTCTGATGTCTGTTCACTCTTCACCAAATCTGTGGGTCTCGGTTCTGACCTTGGAACTGACTCAGCCATCAGCAACCTAAGGATTCCAAGCTAGAGCTCCTCTCACCCTACCCATACTGCCTAGTTCCTCTCAGATCTCATTTGCAATGCACAATGAATCATCGTGGTCCTGTTAGTGTTCCTCTTGGGTATTTCTAGAGTTTGTCCCCCCCAATCATAAGTTATGACCACTTATGATTTTTGTAAAAAAAAAAAAAAATTCCATAGTGTAGTTTTCTGCCTTGTGGTCATCGCATCTATCTGTCTTTCCTCCTTTCTCTCCTGTCTTGCTGCTATGTCAAAGAAATCTGACAAGACCATTGGGTTTAAAAAAATGCACTTCCAGTGGGCACACGATCCCTGTGTCTGATTCTCACAGGGAGTTTGTGTATTGTTTAGGTTCTGTCCATTGCAGATAGAAAAAGTAAGTTAGTTCTCAGGGGTCTTACTCTCCTTCCTTCTTCTACTGCTGTTTCCATCTCAGGGGATCAACCCTCTGCCAAAATGTCTAAGGAGGCCAAGGATCATAACAAAAGGTCCCTGGATCCCTCTGTAGTACCTTGGCTCCGATATGGTTTCGTACTCTCCGCCCTATGCTCCAGCCCCCTCTTCAGGGCTGGAACTTGTGGCGCCTAGTGTGTATTTGAGGGTTGCTTCCCTTTGCATCACTCCAAACCCTCCTCTTTGTCCTTGTCCATCAGGTCTTCTTGGACCCTGTCTGAAAACGAGGTGGACAGATTGAGGAAGTTTCTCTTTACGCAGATGGGGGTCATCCCAGTACTGTCCCTACAGGATTTGCGAACAGAAGTTCTCTCTGTAGGATTGTTTCTCCTTCCCCAATCTGGCCTGCTATTATATGGCTTCTGGATCTGTCTGTTCCTGGGGCCGGTTCTTCAAGCGCAATAGTCTTTGCTTGTTTGAGCCCAACTGCTTCCTTGACTCGCTTAGTTCCGACCATGTCTCAGAGCCAGACCCGTGATGTCAAGTCTGGAGGGATGACTTCAACTCCAAAGCTCATGGAGTTTTTGCTTCCCCTTGATGTCTTGGCTTTCCACAGCTTGGCTCCATCTCTTCCCTCAGAGCGGAGGGCTGCTGGTGACTGGGGATGGCCTGTTCCTGATCTGTGTGGGCAGGTGAAGCTTCTTCATGAGTATGGTAGTCCGGGCAGGGGAAGCTTCTTCATGCTTCTTCATGCTACCTTCGAGTTGGTGGAGAGGGCCCTCTCTGCTCCTAGGAGAACTCTGGCTCCTACTGTTTTGGATCCCCCTTCCCCTCCTGAGCTGTGTGTCGGAGACCTCTCTTATGCCACCGGGGCAGCTGGCTCCTCAGGGCCTCCATACTCTTGCACTTGGGAAGCCCAGATTTCTTCCAGCACCTCCACGAATCACCCGACTGAGGACGTTCCTTGGAAGAAAAGGTGCAAAAAAGAGGCACCTATATTCCCCAGAGGAATCTCAAATGACAGACACTGACTTCAGTGAAGGGGAGGGTTCCTGTAAATCTCCACCAGATGTCTCCATTGGAGACATTTTAGAAATCCTTCACCAGAGAGTTGGCTGGTCAGCCCCAAACCCCACCCTGGATTGAGTCACTGTTCCTGGAGACATTTGGAACCGGCCCATCTACATCCTGGCTGCTCCCTCCTGCAGGACCCCCTGGTGGACCTGATGTCTGCAAGTGCATGGAAGGAGCCAGATGCTGCAGAGCCTATTCCTAAAAGAGCAGATGAAATTCTTAGTGCTCCTGGGATAGAACCCCGCTGGACGAAGAGTATCCCAGTAGATGCCATGGTGGTTGTGGCAGCCACCAAGAAAGAGCTTGCCCAGGAAAGCTCTACTGTCCATCCCCCTATTAGGGAATCTAGGGCTATGGACAGGTTTGGGAAAAGGGTCTTTGCTTCTTCCACCTTTGCCCTCAGAGCATTGAATTACCTTTCCCACTTTGAGGCTGTTGAGGGGCTTACTTAAGGAACTCTCTAACTCTGGCCCTGAGTCCATGATGGCTGAGGAATGGACTTCCTTTTCCTCCCATATGGCCACTCTACATTCCATTTCCAACCCATCCCATGAGGCTGATCTCTGACAGTTGTGGGCACCTCTAGGGCAGCTAGTTCTGGCATTTCCATTTGTCGCCATGCCTTGATGCAGCTGTGTAATTTCGCAGAATCCTTCAAAGCGTCATTTATCTGTGCCCCCTTTGATGGTTCTTCCCTCTTTGGACGTACTATTTGTGACAGGCACTCCTGCATCGAGAAAGACTGAAAGACCCTGTCTACTGTTGGAATCTGCTCCTCTGCCCTACAGAGGTCCTTCTCCAGGTATCAGCACAGGGGAAAGGCCTTGGAGAAATCCTTGCCACATCCCTGCGGTGTTACCTGACTGTTCCTCTCTGGAGGCAGTTGGGGAATGATGCATGTTAAGTTGTCTATCTCGCCTTTGTTCTTGCTGGTTGGGATCAGAGCCAATCCTCTGCTCCGACTCGGCCATCTTCTATAGCTTGAGAGCTGTTTACTGGCTCGAGGCTACCCCTTATCCCATGATGCCTAGCGATAGCTACCCAGATCTCGTTTGCCGCTCCAGCTGCAAGGTGTCGTTTTCTGGCTTAGGCTTGTATAAGTTTCTTTATAGAACTTTTTTTTTACTAGAAAGTCTTTTTCCTAGGGGTTATTGTTAACCTTTAGTCTTATATTTGTTGTGTTAGCTAAGTGTGTGCTTGTACCTTCCTTCCCTTTCTGTAGAACTCATTTAATTAAGAGAGTTCTCCCCCAACCCCCCATTCTTTTCTTGTCAGGTTAGCCGTTCAAGTTGGAGGCTTTCCTTCTACTTTCTTTATAGGCTAGCCGTTTGAGTTAGAGGCTTTCCTATTAAAAAAAAAAAAAAAAACTTTAGCTTTAGTCTGTAATATACTGTGTTTTTCTGTAGACTGTATTTTGATTTGTTAGCTATTGTTGTATTTTTTGTTACAGGATGTCAAAAGAATCCAAGGTGTCTGGGTTCAAGAAGTGTGACTCATGCTGTCAGAAAATGTCTCTGACAGATGGGCACACTTCTTGCGTCTATTGTTTAGGTGCTGTGCACCTGCAGGACTCTTCTTCTATCTGCCATGCATTTAGTCCAAGAGTTCTGCAGGAACATAAGAATAAGCTTATTCTTAGGGGTCTTTTAAAGCCCCAGGATTCACCGGCCAAGACTCAGCCTGTGAAATCCCATAAATCTACCAAATCGTCGGCTCCAAGTTCGGCGCCGTCTTTGGTTCAGACTCTACCTACTACTTCGGTTCCGGCTGGAACCGATAAGACTATCTCCCCGTCGGCTCCATCAGAAACTTCGGTGCCTTTGCGGAGCCACAAGAGGCTGAGGTCCCCTTCTCTGGAATAGATACATTCAGCTCCTCGGTCTCCCCTGCTTCAGAGCGAGTGCAGTCACAGATCTTCTCACTCCTCTCGATCCTCTAGGCTCTCAGATCACGACGTGGAGAGAGTGGTCAGTAGGTTGCTGAAGTCGCAGGCACTTGACAAGATGTTGTCCAGCCCTCCTCAACAGGTGTCAGCTCCATCCACTTCTATTGATGTTCCAACTCCATTGAGCTCGGAGCCAGAGTTCGTTGGGATTCGAGTAGTTAAACCATCAGCTCTGATAACTCTATCTCCTTCAGTTCCATCATCGGCTCCAATTCCCTCGATGGTGTCGAGGGATCTGGGTGCCGGGGCTCCCTCGTCTGCTCCGAGGGGGGCGAGTAGCATCAGACCCTTGCCTGACCCCGTTCTCCCTCTTGGGGCTTTGGCGCAGGTGAGTTCAGCTCCTACATCGGCCTCGGAGCCATCTCCCTCG
Source organism: Protopterus annectens (assembly GCF_019279795.1). Lineage (NCBI taxonomy): Eukaryota > Metazoa > Chordata > Ceratodontiformes > Protopteridae > Protopterus > Protopterus annectens. Next base: position 750,927,432 of record NC_056749.1, read on the forward strand.
GTACGGAGAAGGATTCCGATTTCCTCTGAACCGGAGCCTTCTCTGCATCGTGGCAGGGATGCCTTCGATGTCATGAGGAGTGTGCTGGCCACTGAGTCAGTTCCACTATCGGCCCCATCGGCTCCATCCCCTGTAGTGCCTGTGCCAACCTCCGCTCCTCCTCTAGACCCCGAGCTTGGGGAACCGGCGCTCCAGGGCACCCCAGTGGGTGTTTCCTCTTCTTCCGAGGCCTCCCCTGATTATTCAGAAGAGCTCCCTCGTAAGAAGAAGTGCAAGAGGAAGCACATTGACTCCCCTGAGTCTGTCACTTCTGATACAGACTTAGATGATTCGGAAGGGTCCCAGAGATCCCACTCTGAAGAGAGGTTTCCTTTTTGTACATCCTAGAAATGCTTAAGCAGAGGGGGAACTGGAATCCCCTAGCCCCTACCGAGGATGAGTCTGTGTTCCTGGATGCATTCGGTTCCCGTCCTTCCACCTCCTGGGTTTCTCCGCCTTTCGATCCACTTATGTCAGTGGTGGCTCGAAAGGCTTGGTCAGCCCCGGATACAGTGGAGCCAACTCTGAGGAGACCTGGCAAATTCATCACAGCACCCCATGATAAGCAGTTCCTTACCAAAGGTGTTCCTGTTGATGCCATGGTGGTAGCAGCAGCCACCAAAAAAGTTAGCGGAAACCTCTTTGTCTGTCCATCCTCCTAACAAGGAGTCTAGGACCATGGACAGATACGGGAAGCGAATGTTTGCTTCAGCGACCTTTTCTATGAGATCACTGAACTACTTATGCCATTTTACCCAGCTTCAGCGAGATCTCCATAAAGAGCTTGGCGATACCCTTCAAGATCCATCAGCTGAGTGGGCTCAAGCTCTGCCCTTAGGTCTCACCACAACCCCCAGTGTGTTCACCAAATGTATGGCAGTGGTCACCTGAGATGTCAAGGATTCCAGGTGTTTCCATATCTAGACAACTGGCTCCTCACTGCTACTACCAGGCATCAACTTCTGCAAGCCAGGGACTACACAATCACAATCTGCTCCCAGCTAGGCATTGCAATAAACTTCGAAAAATCTGCCTTGTTGCCCTGTCAGTCTATCACCTATATAGGAGCAGACTTGGACACAAGGAACATGTCCGCAAGGCTACCGCCAGAAAGGGTGTCTACAACTCGCCAGCAAGTACAAATTCTAATGCAGAACAAAAGGATCCAGGTCAGGTTCGTCCTTCAAACTCTGGGTTCCATGGCAGCGGCAATTCTTCTAATCCCACTGGCCCGCTTTCACATGAGGATCCTTCAGTGGCTTCTGTTCACACAGTGGTCTTTCCAACAGCTACCCATGTCTCACATGATCATGATTACAGAAGCATGCAAAAGGCACCTTTCCTGGTGGATAGTCTCCCCACTAGTGACTCAGGGCAGACCCTTCATTCAGCCCCCTCCGGTTGCCACAGTGACCACAGACGCCTCCTTGATAGGGTGGGGGTGCATTATCAGGGCAGGACAGTCCAAGGCACATGACAGCCTCATGAGTACCATCTGCATGTAAACGTCCTAGAGATGAGAGCTGTGCTCCTAGCATTGCAAGCTCGTCAGGACTCTCTTCCTTCTGGGACCATTGCAATTCAAACAGACAACATGTCAGTGGTGTGGTACATCAACAAGCAGGGTGGAACCAGGTCCTACCCCCTATGTCAGGAAGCACTCAGACTCTGGCAATGGGCGATTTCTTCCCAACGATTTCTGATTGCGACGCACATCCCTGGGAGGTCCAACGTCATAGCGGACAGGTTCAGCAGAGCTATTCTCATGCCTCACGAGTGGTTTCTGAATCAGGTAGTTGCGGATCTGATCTTCCGCAAATGGGGACAGCCTTGCTGCGATCTTTTTGCCACCCCCTTCAATAGCAAATGCAGCAACTACTTCTCCCTTCTTCCGCTTCCAGGTCACACACCCAGAGACGCTGTAGTCCACGGTTGGCCTCAGGGACATCTTTATGCCTTCCCTCCATTTCCCCTGATACTGAAACTCATACAGAAAGCAATATCGTTGGGTTGCAAAATGATCCTCATTGCCCCCTACTGGCCTCGACAGATATGGTTTCTGTTCCTGCACCATTATCATCTCGATCAGCCCTGGACTCTGGATCCGATTCCAGACCTACTGATTCATCAATCAGGCTGGCTGCATCAATCCTTCCAAACACTCCAGCTCACAGCGTGGTTGCTCCACTTCCAACCTTAGCCAGGCTTCCCAGCATTTCCCTGGCCATGCATGATATTGTCTCCTCTCACAAGTCCACAACTAGAAAAACTTATGCTAGCAAATGGAAACGTTTTTCTTGTTGGGCAGAGGCTAGGAGCGTAGATCCCTTTTCAACCCCAGTCCACGAAATTTTGGAGTTCCTAGCACAACTTTTTCATTCTGGGTCCGCTTCTGCTACAATCAGGGTTCAATTGGCGGCCATTTCTAACTTTCATGTTGGGTTATCTAATTCAAACATTGTCTCATAAGCTCTGTAAAGCCTTTTTAAGAGGGACTACTCACCTTAGACCTCCAGTGAGAGATCCCCCTCCTCCTTGGGACCTTAATTTGGTACTAACCTCCTTAATTATGCCCCCCCTTTGAACCTGCAGCGTCCTGCTCCATTAAGTTTCTGTCTTGGAAAACACACTTTCTGGTGGCTATTACTTCAGCCAGACGCGTCTCTGAACTTCAGGCACTATGTGTTCGTCCTCCATACTTGGTTTTTCATAAGGACAGGGTTGCTCTGAGGACTAATCCCTCGTTCCTTCCGAAAGTCTGCTCAGAAAATAATTTAAACCAATCTGTAGACCTTCCTGTGTTTTTCCCTAATCACACCAACAAGGCAGAATACAAATTACACCAATTGGACGTTCATAGACAATTGCATTTTTACTTGCATAGGACTAAGGATATAAGGAAATCGGACAGACTATTCCTTTCCTACGCTCTAGGCAAACAAGGTCTCCCAGTTTCCAAAGTGACCTCTTATCCAGGTGGTTATCTCGCATTATTACTTTCATTTATCAATTGAGAAACAGAGAGTTGCTTTTCAAACCGAAAGGTCATTCTACCAGGGCTTTGGCCACCTCTGTAGCCTTCCAATCTAGGTTGCCCATGGATTCTTACCTGTGCAGCTGCTACATGGGCAAATCCTCATACCTTTATTTTTCATTACAAGCTAGATATGGTCTCCAGGAGCAGAGCTGACTGGTTCCACTGTTCTGAAGAGCCTGTTCCAATGAGCTGCCCAGGAATGTAGGTGCTAGGGACGCTGACCCAACCATCAAGAAAGAAGGCAAGATGAAGACAACTAATATGGAACATTACGGTAGGTACATAACTTCTTTTTCTTGTACTTAGAAGCATGGTTAGCCATCACGAACGACCAATGGGTGCAAGGTATCATATCCAGAGGTTATTCCATTCCCTTTTTAAATGAACCCAAGCCAAAACAACACCTCCCCAATGTTCCACCCAGTCAGAGGGAACTGGCAACTTTGAAAATTGCAAAGTTGCTTAAAAAAAAAAAGTCATCCAGGAGGCCCCTCAGAGCAGCGCGGATCAGGGATTTACTCCTGATTCTTTTAATTCCAAAGAGAATAGGGGATCTCAGGCCTGTACTGGACCTAATTTGCCTGAACAAATCAGTCAAGCACACGAAGTTCAGGATGGTCTCGGTTCAATCCAACCTTCCTTTTCTACAGACAGATTACTGGATGTGCTCAATAGATCTCAAAGATGCGTACTATCCTATCCAGAAGGTACCTGAGTTTCAGGCAGGGAGCCATTCACTACCAAATTTGTATGCTTCCATTTGGTCTCACCACAGCCCCCAGGGTGTTCACCAAATGCATGACAGTAGTGGCAGCTCATCTCAGACTGCAGGGATCCCACGTGTTTCCTTACCTAGAATACTTGCTCCTAGTTGCACCATCCATGCATCTATTAGTTCAGGCCAGGGATTTTCTGTTGCAACTGGCCCCTACCTTAAGGATCACTGTAAACCTTCAAAAGTCGCAATTACAACCTGTGCAAGTGATAGACTTCATAAGAGCCCACTTAGAAACAAACAAAACCCTGGCCTATCTTCCACCGGACAGGATTCTCTCCCTACAGACACTTATCAGGTAAATGTTAGTGGTGCCAGTTCCTCCAGCAAGTATTGTCCTCAGGGCTCTTGGTTTTATGGCTGCAACAATAACTTTACTACCAACAGCTCATTTATGTACGAGAGTCCTGCAGTGGACGTTGTCAGTCCAGTGGTCCCTTCTGCATCATGCCTTCAGTCATGCTATAAGACTGTCTCAAGTGTGCAGAAATTCTCTTTAGTGGTGGTTTCACAATCCAGAAGTGTCGAGAAGCAGTGTGTGTGTGGCAGTAGGCTCTCTACCAACCACTTTCTAGTAGCAATGCAGATTCCGGGAGGAGCTCAACATATTGTCAGACAGGCTCAATAGAGTTCTATTGATGCCTCACAAGTGGTCACTGAATCAGTCAGTGGCAAGCAGAATTTCCCTCAGATGGGGTCAACCCTGCTGCAACCTTTTTGCCTCTCCCCTCAGCAACAAGTACTTTGAATTGATCCCTCCACAGGGACAGTCAACAAGAGATGCTCTAGTCCATGCTTGGCCTCCCGGTCTACTTCCTTTATGCATTCCTCCCTCTTCCTCTGATTCCCAAATTTCTTCAGAAGGTTGAAGAGCAAAGTGATCCTCATTGCCCCCTTTTGGCCTTGACAAGTTTGGTTCACCCACCTGTGGTCTCATTTAATTTACCCTCGTGGACCCTGGATCCTTGTCCAGACCTTCTGTTTCACCCCTCAGGATAACTTCATCCGAGTCTTCACAACTTGAAACTAACCACATGGTTTCTCCAATTTTGATGATGCCTAGACATTCCAGGCTTTTCTCCCAAGTTCAAAAGATTATCACTTCCTCCCTTAAGTTTTCTACCAGGAAAATTTGTAAAAGTAAGTGGAAAAGATTTTCCATTTGGGCCTAGCAGCATCACATTTATCTGCTTACAGCACCCATTTTGGCAGTCTTGGACTTCCTAGCTGGTCTTTTTCATGGGGCAGCTTCTCTACTGTTAAAGTTCAGGTGGCCGCCATTTCTAATTTTCACATTGGGAAAAATGCTACATCTTTAGCTTCTTCTAGACTATGCAAAGCCATTCTCAAGGGTACGTTCCTTTTTCGACAGCCTGTCAAAGATCCTACTCATCCATGAGATTTTACATTGGGTCTTCAGGATCTGACCTTGCCTCCCTTTGAACCTGCTGCTAAGACAGATTTGAAATTCTTGTTCTCTAGTAGCAATTATTTCGGCCATGAGGGTTTTGGAGCTTCAGGTGTTTTCTTTCAACCTCCCCCCATCTTATTTTTCATAAAGAAAAAGTTATTTCATGTACTAATCCTTCTTTCATACCAAAAGTTTGGTCAATAAATACCATTAATCAATCCATTAATCTCAGTGTTTTTTCTGAATTTTCAAAATAAGGGTTACTGTATGTTGTACCTTTTAGACGTTCATAGACAATTGCATTTCTACCTGGATAGGACAAAAATGTTCAGAAAATCTGATCAATGGCTTATAGCTTTCTCAGATTCCAAGAAAGGGAAAGCTGTTGGCATAGCTACTATTGCTCAATGGTTAAGGGATTGTATTTCTCATGTTTATTCGTTGAACAATGTTACTTTACATAGACAAGTCAGAGCTCATTCCATGAGATCCATAGCCATGTCCCAAGCCTGGCCCAGAGTTTCATTAGAAGATATTTGTGCAACTGCTTCATGGGCGAATTCTCACACCTTTATTTCCCATTACAAACTTGATATTATATCCAGGAATAGGGCTGCTTTTGGCTTTGCAGTTTTCCGGAATATTCTTCCATGACACTGCGCAGATTCATGTAGCTGGGAACTCTGTCCCACAGGTTTGATGAAGACTGAGCAGACAACATCAGACTAAGAAGTTATATACTCAGCATAACGTTCCTTCTGTGTTGCCTGCTTCAGTCTTCTTCAGCCTTCCCTCCTTCCATATCTCTGAAAGACCTGATGGCTTTTGTTCCTGTTTTGAGCTCCTGAGCATTGTTTAAGTATGTACTTTTTCTTTTGAGAACACTAGCAGCAAACTCAGTCTGAGGTTTCTGAGAGGAGCTAGGCAGTATGCATAGAGTGGGAAGAGCTCTAGCTTGGAATCCAAGGTCGGAACCGAGACCCACAGGTTTGATGAAGACTGAAGCAGACAACACAGATGGAGCATTATGGTGAGTACATAGCTTTTTTTTTTATCATGTTCTGTTCCAAGATGGCTCTAGCTGACCTTGCCTTGGCTCCTGAGGGGTCTTTTCTTTCTCTTTTGCTCTCCTTTCTCAAGATATTTGGTTGCCAGTGACTTTATATTTTAAAATCCCTTTTTTGGCAGGCAGTCTTGATCTGATGTAGTTGCTGTAGCTGCTGTCTGCACAGAGATTATGGGTAGGGGAGAGGAATCTCAAGAATGGGATCCAAAGCTTAAAAGTGGGTGATACCAGATCCAAGGTTGGATCCGAGACCCATACATTGAGGAGGGATGGAAACTAACAGCAGAGATGTATTGTTATAATGTGTGCATAAAATGAATTTACAGGCCCATATGTATAAGCTGCCAAACATGATTTTCCACAAAGACATGGTGTGTTAGACCAGTTTCTAGTTTATGCTTAAAGTGGTTTCAGAGTTGACTGTCAGCCAGACCGTACACTTATCAGTTTCCTTTCCCAGTCCTCAGAACAATGGAGTAGGTGTTTCTTCTTTTGGATGTGCATAAATAGCAAAGGTTGAGTAACCTCTTTTTAAACAATAAATAGAACAACCCACGTAGTCATGACCACACTATAGTAAAGTGGTCTGGTTTTCATTTACTCTTTTTAAACAAATCATATTTGTATGGCTAAGAGCTGTATCATTTTTGCTGTGACTACATGGAAAGATGGCACATGGAAGCTGTGACTTGCTGCAGCTTTCTTAATCTATGTATCTGAACAGTTAGTTTGTGAAGCAGCTATGGTGACTAGCCTGGCAGGCTTTGCCAGGGTAATTTTAGAGAAGCTAGTTCTTTCTGAACTTCCTTCTCCTCCTGTCCTGGTATCCATCTTCACTCTATCATCCTCCTTCCCAGCACACTTCTACCCATGCTTTCTTTTGTAAAGGCAGAAGCAACAGTATTTATTCAGTATTGGAATCAAGCCTGTTGTCTTGGATGATGATTGTTACTCAGCCTTTTGACTGTTCCAGACCTGTTGGTTGTGCTGCTTGTAAGTCATTCCAACTGTAGGAGCCTTAAGTGTTGTCGCAAAATTATACTTTCTTCATAAAACTTAAGTTTTAGAAATGTATCAAAATACATCCCAATTAGCTGCTTTTAACAATAACATTTTTTGTACACTTGAATGCTTTCATAACTTCTGGTGCTAGTGTACTGTTTTTTTATCTACTGTGGTGTCGTAACTGCTGAGCCAAGTAAGTACACTGTTGTATTATAGGTATGGTTATATTTAACAGGAAGAGGCAGAAAATTAACAGGAATCAGCTGCCTCTGGAACTTTATCATAGTCACTTTTCCTGCTAAGATTCAAATTCCTGACCTCTACTCTGAGAGAGATTTTGGCAGAGAAATTTAAAACGGTACCTACCTGATGAAGATAAAGGTGTACCCAATATATCTGGCTGTAGCTTCTAGCTTGAAATGTAAAGCAGTGAAAAGAACCAATGTTCATAAGTCTTATTTTACAACAAATCCCGTTTGTGAAGAATCCAAGAAAACGCTGACATTTTTTAAGTTTGATCTGATGTTGTCAGTTTTCATTCTATCCTCAACTGTTAGGTTTGGATCCAGGTCTGAAGTTATTAAAGCTCATGGCTGCCATAAATCTCTAAAACTCCTCTCTTACCCGTAATGCACCAACCCCTAACTTATCTCAGATCTCATTTGCTACTTTTTGTGAGAAGACATGGTCAGCCCGAGCTCTCACGCTTGCAATGAGATAAGTGTTTTACTTGATATTTTCATTTCTTTGGCATATGTAAATGTATTTTTCCCTTACTTTTTATACGCTATGTAATTCTCATTTACCATTGTGGGCAATTTTCTTTCAATCTATAACTTCCTGTAGTACACATTTTTGTAGATCTTAATACCATTCTTGGTATTTTTCTTTCACCTTTATCTTTATTGCATTGAATTTTTTTTATATATATCTTTATTTTTCTTCTGCCTTTTCTCTCAAGTCATCATTTCTGATGAAGGACCTGCTGGCTTCAAAAAATGTCAAAAGTGTGGGCATAAATTATCACTCTCAGATGGTCTTGCCTTGTGTGTTTATTGTTTAGACCCTCAACGTCTACAAGATGATTGTTCGCATTTTGCAAAAATTTAAATCGTAGGATAACTAATAGAAGAAATAAACTAATTTTGAAGAGATTGCTTCCATCGTCATTCAGAGAGGCTGTTGCTAAGTTTTAACCCCCCCCCCCCCCAAGACTAAAACTAAAGAGACTTAAGTGTCCAAGACCGTCAACTTCTTCGACTCCTTCCCTGGAATTGCTGAAGAAAAAAACCAAGACAGGATCCAAAATCTGCTCAGATCCACTTCACTTCCAACAAATAAAATCTTCGGATCCAAGCTGTTTGAATCCAAAGACACTACCGAGAGCAAGTTGTTCTCCCACATTGGATCCAGTGCTGTCTAGGGTTCCCTTTCCTTTTCTAGAGAGATGTTCTAGGTCACCATTCCTTGCCTCATCTTGTTCTTCCAGAAGTCTAACTGAGGAAGATGTGGACAGAATGATGGGTGTTCTTCCGACTCCTACCCCCTTAGGTCAGGGAAGCCCATCTGTCTGTTAAACCACCTGCTCTTTCTCTGATCCCATGTGTTGTTTCAGAGGTGTTGGATCTGAACCTTCTGGGTCCATCCTGCTCAGATCCATAGACTTTTTCTGAGTGCACTAGTTCCGACGACTTCGGTTATGGATGACTGTTGGAGCTGAAGCTGCCTTGCCAGGTCCAAGGCATTGGAGTCTACTGTGAGGTTTTTGGAGCTGTGTTTGCCCCTCAGAGATTTAGCATTGGATAGCCTGGCTTCGACTTCTGCCTTGGGAAGATGCTGTCGGGACAGAGGGAGATGGTGGTCCAGAAGTCTGCCTTCTCAGAGCTACTGTCTTCCGTCTCTCCAGAGTGGTCTGCCTTCAAGGTAGTCAAGAGGGTGTTTTCTTTTCCAACAGGGTGGACGGATCCAGACCTTTCAGATATCCAGTCTTCTTTCTAGATGTCTCTGCACTTAGAACCACATCATTCTACACCACAGGGACATCCAGCTCAAGACCTCCAGACCACCCAACAGTGTCTTACAGTCTGTTCTTACACTTCACAGGAACATTTCACTGAGGAAGTCCCTCAAAAGAGGAAGTGCAAAAGGAGGCACCTGGACTCTGTGCAGCAGTCAGTCGCTGAGGATACTGATTTTGATGAAGGAGAAGGGTCCCTATGATCACCTCCGAAAGACGTCTCATTTGGAGACATTCTTGAGATCCTTAAGTTGAGAGATGGTTTTTCCTCCCGCAACCCTTTACCAGAGGAATCCATATTTCTGGAAGCTTTTGGAGCTGGTCCGTCTACCTCCTGGGTTACTCTGCCTGATGATGAGCTCATTGATTTGAACTCTCGGTGGCTTGAAAGGAATGTGACTCGGGTGAGCCAATCTCTGCGAGGCCAGATGGGAATTTGGCTCCACCTGTTGGGAAGGAATTATGGAGTAAGGGGGGTGCCCATAGATGACATGTTCATGGCAGCTGCCACCAAGAAAGAACTTGTTGAACAAAGTTCATCTGTACATCCCCCTAACAGTTAGTCTAGGGCAAATTTGGAAGCATGTTTATGCATCAGTGACCTTTGCTGTTAGGTCGCTGAACTGTTTGGCACATTTTACTGGGTTACAGAGGACCTTGATCAAGGAACTTTCAGAATCTCTTTCCAAGACCATTGCTTCCGAGGCTCGGTCTTCTGCAGCCTGTCAGTTGGCTACCCTCCAATTCATTTCAAATTTGTCCATGAGGCTCATCTCGCACACAGCTGAAGGTGCCTCGGGCAGCAAGTTCAGGCATATCCATTAGGAGGCATGCCTGGATGCGCTTATGTGATTTTTCAGAGCCTTTCAAGTCCTCAACCATCAATGCACCCTTTGTCGGCGGTTCATTGTTTGACCCAAAAGTGAAGGAGACACTCTCCAGGTGTGAGAAGGACAGAAAGTGGGAGTACATTTTTTGACTCCCTCAAAAATACTTTTCTAGGAATTCACGAGGTGGTCGGAAAATGTGGTTCAGAAAGTCCCAAGGTCCTTTCCAGGATACATGTGGAGATGGTTCCCCTAGGGCAGAGGGGGGTACTCTAATGGACAACGATGCCCATGCAGCAGAGAAGGCCCGCAAAACCAGGACTTCAGAGATTCATTCTCTGATGGACCCTACCAGCAGTCCCGAATGGAGGCCCAACTGTCCACCTCTGGAGGCAATCGGGGGTTGACTATCCCTGCATCAAAAAGACTGGCTTAGGCATAAGAGATACTTGGGTGCAGAGGATCATTTCCAGAGGTTATATAATTCCCTTTTCCCTTCCACCACCAACTGTATGCAAATTCCTGATGTTCCACTCCGTCAGAGGAAAGCAGCAGCACTAGAAATACAAAAGCATTTAGAAAAAAGTCATCCAAAAGGTCTCACCAGACAAGCTAGAGTCCGGAACTTACTCAAGATTCTTTTTAGTGCCAAAGAAAACAGGGGACTGGAGACCAATTTTGGATCTCAGCACTTAGAACAAATTAGTTTGGCTTACAAAGTTTTGGATGGTCACAGTTCGGTCCATCCTATCTTTCCTGGGGAAGGATGACTGGATGTGCTAGATGGACCTTCAGGATGCATACTGTCACATAAAGATGAACAGACAAATCCGGAAGGTATTTATGCTTCCAGCTGTGGGAGCCTGTCACTGTCAGTTCAGAGCACTGCCCTTTGGCCTCACCACAGCCCCCAAAGTGTTCACCAAATGCATAGCAGTGGTGGCAGTTCACCTGAGACTGCAGGGATTCAGTGTGTTTCCATATCCAGATGACTGGCTCATTACCATCCCTGCCAGGTGTCTACTAACAAAAGCAGATCATCTGATTCTTCTGATTTGTTGTCATCTAGGGTTAACCATAAGTTACAAGAAGTCTCAGTTACAACCTACTCAAACCTTGAAATTTCATAGGAGAAGTCTTCAACATGATATCAGTGTCAGATTCTCTTCTCTCAGGAGTACAGACTATCAGATTCTAGGTCAGGAAAATAATTTGCAGTACCAGCATTTTAGCTCAGATCCCTTCAAGCCTTGGGGTCAATGTCAGATACCATAATCTTAGTTCGTCTACAATATTTCATATGAGAATTCTTCAGTGGATGCTAGCAACACAGTGGTCACTTCTTTACCACTGCATGTCAGTACAAATGAGAATCACTCAGGCATGCAAGAGATACCTCTGGTGGTGGATTTAGACAGATTAGGCTTTACAAGGTCGCCCTTTCATTTTCCCTCAACCCAAGGCAACAGACACTTCCCAGATTGGGAGGGGCACTTCCTGGGGAAAACCGTCCAAGCCACTTGGTCCCCTGAAGAGGCCAGTCAGCATGTCAGTGTCCTAGAGATGAGAGCAGCACTGTTAAGGCTGCAGGCCTTCCAGCAGAATGCTCTCCCTTTAGGGACAGTTGCAATTCAAACAGAAAATGTCAGTAGTTTGGAACATCAACAAACAAGAAGGGACCAGATCTTAACCCTTGTGTCTAGAAGCACTTAGTTTGTGGCAGTGGGCGATCTCATCCAACTGTTTTCTCATAGCAGCGCACATTCCGGGGAAGTCCAGTGTGATAGCAGACAAAGTGAACAGGTCCATTCTTCTGCCTCGCGAGTTCTCTTGATGTGAAAGTGATAGAAATTGTTTCTTGTCAATGAGGCCAGCCTTGCTGCTGTCTTTTTGCTTCTCCACTGGACAACAAATGCAGCAGCAGCAGCTATTTTGCCCTAATCCTCCCTCCGGGGGAATCACTGAGGGATGCTGTTCTCCATGATTGGTCCCCCAGGCTTCTTTATACCTACCCACCAATTCCTGTAACTCCAAAATTTCAGCAGAAATCTGCCTGGTTGAAGAGCAGTCATCCTCATTGCACTTTACTGGCCATAACAGATTTGGTTCCCCTTCCTATGGCCTCCTCTGCTTTACCAGCCTTTGATTCTGGAACTGATTCCAGACCTCTTGCCTCACCTGACAGGTATGATTCATCCGGATATCTCAAACCTCAAGCTGACAGAGTGATTTCTCTAATAGCCAGACAACCAATGTTCTCTTACCCCATTCATAATATTCTTTTATCTTCCTATAAGCCTTGTACAAGAAAACTTTATGCAAGTATATGGAAGAGGTTTGTTTGCTGGGCACAACAAAAGCATAACCTTTCTCATCTCCTGTATGTAGTATACTTGATTTTTGGCAACAATTTTTATTGAAGATGCTAGCTCCTCTCCAATTAAAGTTCAGTTAGCAGAAATCTCTTAATTTCCATATTGGATACGAAAATTATTTTGTAGCCTCTTCTAAACTTTGTAAAGCATCTTTGAGAGGCACACTCCTTCTAAGACCCCTGTATAAAGATCAGAGTCCACCGTGGGATTTGAACTTGGTATTGCTGGCCTTAATTCATTCTCCCTTTCTACCAGCAGCTAAATGCAATTTTAAGTTCCTGACCTGGAAATCTATCTGTCTAGTGGACATTACCTCTGCTAGAAGAATTTCAGCACTTGAGCATGGTCTTCTAAACCTCCCTACTTAAACTTTCTTAAGGATAGAGTCACATTACATGCAAATACTTCCTTCCTAAGTGGTATCAGAATCCAGTATCAATCAGTCCATTAATTTGCCAGTGTTCTTTCCTACATTTGTAAATAGAGGTGAATATATGTTGCATTTATTAGACGTTCACAGACCATTATGTTTTTACTTACACAGAACAAAAGAAATTAGAAAGACTCGCTGTTTGTGTAATTTGCGGATGCTAAATTGGGAAAACCATTTGCAAAGGTAACCTTAGCCAGATGGCTGATGGACTGCATATCATTTATCTACAGTAAGTTGGGTCTAACATCAAAACCTTTAAGACCCCATTCTCCTAGATCATTGGCAACTTCTTCAATGTTTCTGTCTAGAGATTCCATGGATGACATATGTATGGCTGCAACCTGGGCCAGTCCTCATACTTTTATCATTTTCATTCTCCTCAACTTCCAACCCACCAGCCTCAAACCCCTTTTCATTGAGTTTCCAGAAGAAGGAGAGTCTATAAGGACAGCACAGTCCTTTATCCATAAGTCTAACTCCTCACACACTACCCGCCCAAAAGGCCAGAATCTAATATGTAACATCAACTGAACCTGCTGGAGAGACAGGTTTGTCTCCCAGAGGTTGCCTCGTCTCTGGAATAGACTTCCCATGCACATCAAACAGAGCACCTTGCTGACCATCTTCGAGGGTAACCTTGAGTGGATGGGAAACCACAAATTTGTCCCAGGGTTTCCACCTGTGTCCCTCATTTACAGGGGGTGACAGGTGATGACTGAGGTTTCTTTTTGAGGATCAACTCTTGGCTAGGCTTGCAGGGCCCCCAGGGCCATTAGCCTAGTAACCTGCTATGATCCTATATTGAGCTCCAGGTACGACCTTTATCTCAGGAAAGTTGTGGTACTCTCTCCACTTTATGTAAAACAGCAAACAAGATCTAAGGTATGTTTGAGGTTGGTGCGTTATGGGTAAGGGAGAAGCTCTACAGCTTTTTGGTGGCCATGAGCTTTTTGTAATGTCCAAGTCGAATCCGAAGGTCGGTTCTGATCCCAACAGTTGAGGAAGAATGAAAATGGAAAACACAGATGGAACATAGTGATAAGTACATACATTTATTTACCACAAACTCTGAAAGCGTCCAGGAGTACTGAAGGAAACTCAGCTTTCTTTTTTGTTGTCCCCTGATTTGCTACAAAGAAGTATGTCTTTTTTTCATTAAAAAATATTTTAAAGACATAAGCCGGGGCTGCAGACCATTCTTTGCTCCACTGGTGGCTGGAATAAGTGTAAAACAGTTGTGTGTAAACTGTGACTTGTTTAAAAAAAAACTATCTAGGAAGTGGTGTACTTGAGTTATCCCCCCCCCCCCCCCCCCCCCCCCCAGAAGTGCAAGATGCTCATCATAGATCTCTGTTGCAGTAGCTTAAGCTATATGGGTTGTATCCTGCAGAGGATATAGCAGTCTGTCAGCATCCAGTGCTTTAAGGCACCTTTCACACTAACTGCTGAAGGGCATTAGGGGAGACATAAAATCAGTGGTTAGAGTGCCTCAGAAGTAATTGTCATTGAAGTGCACTCTCCCTGTGTGCTTCAAGTGATCAGCTGTCAGCTAGCACTTCACTAAAGCTGGACAGATAAGTACCCTTCTGAGGAAAACCTTCCACTTTCCCTAAATTTCTGAGAAAAGTTTGTCTGTAGAAGAAATTAACATTTTAGTTAGAAATTGTATTTTTAGTTAATTGCCACTAAAAAATTATTTCCAAAAACTAATTTGTCTAGAGTGCCTTTTTGGGGAAAAAAATGTTTTTAAATCAGTTATTCTGTAAAATTTTAATACATTTCTGTGGAAACTTAAAGATATTGATTTGGACTTGCTGGTTTTGCGGCCTGTCACAAATATTTCTACCACTAAGCAGTAAAATTTATGTCTGGGCGTCACTGACGCTACAATATTCTTCTACCTGATTATCAAGCAATGTTTTTTTTTACCCCATCAGCACAAAGAACAAAGTTTTACGGGAGTCTTCAGTAATCAGGTTCATAGATTAGTACTTAAGCTAACCGCCCTTGCGAGCCATTTTAAGCTTAGCCAATTATCCCTTGTGAGACTCAAACTCTACACTTTGTGTTTGTAAGGCAAACACAAGGTTTGCCCTTTTTTTTTCAATTATAAAGGAATTCCCAGTACTATTCTAGCATGTCCAAAGGTCAGTTGTCAATCTCCTCTCCGGTCCAGCTGGTGAATCTGGGAATCTTGAGGCAGTGTTACAACTGCCTCATGTACACAGACAAACCCTCTCCTCCTCCCAACAAATTCCAACACATGTGAGAGATGCATCCATATAGCCAAACTGGAGGCTAAGCTCTCTCAACTCAGTACTGGCGTAACCAGTCAGGAGGAGAAGGAAACCACACTCACTACAATTCCAGTCTCACTTAAACTTACCACGACAGCAAACCAAACACATAAACACACAAAAACATACTCGGAAGCTCTAAATAAAAATCTGCCTAAGCAGCAGAGACCTCCAAAGCAGGCACCCAACCGGTACCCCAAAGCAAAACACGTGCAACACATAGGTGACTCTATCATCAGGCACACTGACGTCCCGCTCACCAGGCTGAACAAGGAGAAGGTCACGGTGAGCTGCCTGTCAGGCGCTAGGATCCGCCACATAACACAAGCACTCAGGTCACTCCAAGGCAAGTACAAATATGACTCGGTCATTGTCCATGCTGGTGTGAATGACCTGAGACGTACCTCCCTGGACTACATGAAAAGAGACATAGAGGAGCTCTCTGAGCCTGTATGACCCTGACCTTGAGTAGCGTCTTACCCTCACCAAGAATGATGCCACAATATGAAGACAAGATGATCAATTTCAACAATTGGCTTAAGTATTGGTGTCATTCAAAGGGGATACAATGCCTGTCAGCCTGGGATGACATGCTCAACAAGCCACGATGCTTCGCTGGGGACGGCTTGCACCTGTCACCCCTGGGCTTTCGGATATTGGCAAAGGCTCTTGCTACCCCCATAGTGCCTTTTTTAGGCAAGGCTCAAAAGACAAACCCACCTCCATAGGTATCACAAGGGTAAGAAACTAAGAGTAATGCTACTCAATGCCAGAAGTCTAAACCTCAAGATGCACGCACTCGAAACTCTCCTTAGCATGGAGAACATCGATATCTGTGCAGTAACAGAAACCTGGTTCAAGGCTCCCGAGAGCACCCCAGCACTACCAAGTTATACCTCATACCATGCTTTTCAGCCCCAAAACTTGGACCGAACCACAAAAGGAGGGGGAGTATCCGTATTCGTCAAAGATACCCACACCTCCAGGTTGGTGGCACAGCACGAAGCATCAGCAACTAACAGTGGGTAAAACTGCCTTCCAGTTTATAGCCTGCTACAGACCACCCTCCCAAACCCAGGAACCCCACTCGGCCTTCCTGAGAACACTGGAAAATATGAAGGTCTCTCCAAACACCATTATATTGGGCGACTTCAACTACCCAAACATAGACTGGAAGCATTACTCTAGCTCCAACACCCTAGCCCAACGGTTCCTAGAATTTATAAACTCAAATGCTATGGAACAACTTGTTTACCACTCCCACAAGAGGGGAAAACATACTGGACCTGATCATCACCAACATGGGGACTCTGTGCTCCAGACCAGAAGTGTATCCCTCACTGGTAAGATCAGACCATAAACCAATCTCACTGGATATTCACATCCCGACCCCACCTCCTGCCCAGAAAACCACAGTGAAAAACTTCTCTAAAGCAAATTTCACACTCCTCAAAATCGAGGTGGAATCCTTCAAAGCCCCCGGGCTTGTGGAAAATACGGCACAGACCGCAAAATCCTTTATAAATGCATTCTATGAACACCTTCAGGAATGCATGGATCATGCAATCCCAAATAAAACCAAGACCCAATCCTCCAAAGGCAGACGTCCTGTCTGGTGGACCCCAGCCATAAACAAACTATACAATAGAAGGAGGAAGCTACTAAATGATGGAGCAAAATCCCAAAAAAGGGAAGGCATCACTGATCAGTATTAGCAAAAAACTACGGGCACTCATAAAATAGTCTAAGGCCAGCTTCGAGAGAAAAATTGCACAGGACACTAAGGATAATCACAAGGCTTTCTTTAGTTATGTTAGGAACCTGGGTGGGAATTCCCAGATATGCTCAGAATTAGTCCAAAATGACAAAAAATACACCAAACCCACAGACCTTGCCAACATCCTAGCTGACAGGTTCACCGCAAACTTCTCCCCCCCCCCACCACCAAAAGGGCAAATATCTATCCCAGCAGAGTGCTGCCCCCCTGACATCTCAGATGCTCAGGTAAGAGCCACCCTCTCCAAAGCAAAAAACACAGCATCAATGGGACCAGACGGTGTCCCGGGCTGCGTCCTACATGAACTCCAAGAAGAGGTAAACCCGAACATAAAACTACTGTTCAATCTCAGCCTTACTACAGGATATGTACCCAAAGAGTGGCGTACAGCAGCAGTGGTCCCTCTCCACAAAGGTGGTGCCTCAACGGATCCTGGAAACTATCGCCCCATAAACCTGACTAGCTTGGTCTGCAAAGCTATGGAAATGTTCATCATGGACCTCATAAATAAAGATATTGGGGACCTACAGACACTGGATTCTACCCAGTTCGGCTTTAAGGGCAGATCCTGCCTCTTAAACCTGGTTGATTTCTTTGAAACCGTCACCAAGGCCATTGATGAGGGGAAGGTGGTCCACACAGCCTACCTGGACTTCGCAAAAGCCTTTGATACAATACCCCACTCGGGCATTATAGATAAGCTCACCAGCTTAAATATAAACCCCTATGTCACTAGATGGGTAGCAAACTGGCTCAAGGACAGAACCCACCTGGTTAGAATTGCTGGAGCCATGTCAGACTCCAAAACTGTTACAAGTGGCGTCCCACAAGGCTCAGTCCTGGGACCTCTCTTGTTCGGTATATGTTTCTCGGAGGTACAGGCCACCATGGAAGGACTGTGGCTGACCAAGTTCGCAGCTGACTGCAAACTGGGCGCCATAATCGACTCTCCAGCCAACACAAGCATCCTCCAAAAGGGCCTCATAGAAACAGACAACTGGTGCCAGAGCCATGCCCTCAAGCTAAACGCCAGAAAGTGTATAGTCATCCCCTTTCGCAAAAACAAAGTGCCCACAAATTACCACATAGGTGGTAATCCATTAAGTACAGAAGAAGTAATTAGGGACCTGGGGACCCAAGTTGATAGCAATCTCTCATTTGACAACCATGTGGCCAAAGTGGTTAGAAAAACATTTTATATAACCCACCTTATCATGAAAGGATTCACATCTAGATCAGGGGAGGTCATCGTGCCTCTTTACTCATCCCTCATCAGGCCCATAATTGAGTACAATGCCCCTTTTGGGATGTACCTTACCAGACACCAGCAGCAACTGGAAAAAACCCAAAAGTACCTCACCAAGAGGATCAAAGGGCTCAAACAGATGCCATATGCTGCCCGGTTAAAGAAACTCCAGCTCTACTCAGTGGCATACCGCCTGGTCAGGGGCGATCTGTACCTGACGTATAAAGCCACGTCCAACTCGGAATTAATGGACATGCTGCACCTCAGAAAATCCAAATCCCATTGAGCTAAGTGCTCGAGAGACTTGAACCTCAGCACTGAAATAAATAGGACATGCTGGAGGGACAGATTCCTAACCCAGAGGCTCCCTTCACTCTGGAATAAAATCCCAGTCCAGGTTAGGCAGAGTCCCTCATTGACTCTCTTCAAAAGGAATCTTGATGAGTGGATGGGAGATTGTAGGTTTAACCCGGGTATCACTTCTGTGTCACTGTTAGACAGAAGCACAGTATACTAACCTCGAAAAAGGGCATAGCAAAATTAATTTAAAATGGGTGGCGAAAGCCAAACACATTCTGGCTAGGCTGTAGGGCAGATAGCCTAGTATGAACCTATGAAACACCGTAACCATTAGGCCACCCTCCCAACCCCTTGGCTTTCTTATTGCCTCATTCACAAGTGTTGTGGCAAAATTGTGTACCTAAGACCACTCATGGTCTTCTGTTAAATCCCACTGATATTGCTTCATGAGAAGCCACTAGAGAAGTTAAGAACTTTCTCTGGATTTTCTTCTGTGAGCAAGAGAAAACTGCTTTTGTCGATCTCTGATGAGGGAGCAAATGATGCTTTACCGCAGCACCAGTCCTAAGGTGCCTGATTCCTAGGAAGAGTCTAAGGGGTGTCTCCTAGGAAAAGAAAACAGAAAGCTAGGCATGTTTCTTTTGTTTCACATAGAAGATGGAGAATATTGACTGGGTTTTGCTAAGGGTTTATTTCAAGCCTTTAATTCCTTAAATTTTGGTTCCTCACCAAGTTGTAAAAGAAAATGACTTGCTTCTCTTTCAGAAACTGATTCGTAGTCAGAAGGTCAAACATTTGATTGAGATTGTATTTCTCCCGTGCCTATGTAATAAGATGATGAATCTTAATTCTGAAGAGAGTTTTGGGGGAAGTAGTTCTGGGGAGCAGAGTGAAATTCCAGTTTCCCAGAAAAAATGTTATGATTTATTGCAGCTGGATTTTCGTCAGCCTACAGCTGTTCCCCCATTTCTTCCAGCATTGGAAGGTGTTTTCTTGACAGCCTGCAGCATCTCTTACAGTTAGCCTCCTACCCTTAACTCTGATAGATTATATAAGGTACCCTAGACCCACAAATATATAACTTTTTAATGCCTTTATTAAATAATCATACAAGACATAGCCAGATATACAGTAATGGAAAAGAAAAAAACATATCAACAGTTTTTTCTATTTACATAAATTATACATCATGTAGACTTTCTTCACAACTGTTTTTAGTCCAGTATTACATAAATTGCTCAATTCTTTCCTTACCTTAAACCTCACCCTTCTGAACATTATTCTGCATTTATTGATGTCCTTCTGTTCCCATGGATTCTCCACCTGAGGTGACCCGAATGTCGGCTCCTATACAAAAGCTTAAGCCTGGATGTTCTTCATGTTTCACTGTTAGTCATCACATTTGGGTTATCTACTTGCAGTAGCTCTCAGTCTGTCTGTCTCTTCTTCCATGACGTCAGGTCATCAGGGGTATAAAACATGCAACCGATGCCATTACATCAGTCTTTCTTGCTGTGTGGTGCCCGAAGCAGAAGCAGTTTGCAAGTGCCGGTTGTCCGACTCCTGAAATTTTCATTTTCAAGTTTCAGAACCGATGTCTTCAACTAAAAGCGAAGTACCCTGTTGGGGAAACTTTTTCTTGCTCCTTACCGATGTCAGCAAAAGTTAATAATTCCATTTCTTGTGGAAAGCAAATACCTCATAAAGATTTTCATTCGTACTGTATTCCTTGCCTAGGCCCTGACCACTACATACCTCACTTTCGGTTTTGTGCCTTATTTAAACCACGAACTATCCATCGTCGGTATTTTTGCTTCTAAATATTTTGGTGCTCGGTTCAATTATTCTGATATGTCTTCGGTAAGCCATCTGACTACCGACATTCTGAAAAAACACAAAAATAAAGACAGAGACAGGCCGCCTAGGTCCAAAACTGCCAATGACGCTTCTCGTAAGCCGTTCGCCAGTACTCAGGTGCTTTCGCAGACCCTGATACTCGCTACTTCAGATTCGCAGGCCTCTACTGAGACCCATTCAGAGTCCTGTGTGCCGCGAGATGCTTACCAACTGTGGATCCTGCGGAAGTCTCTACCTTGGATAGGTGTGGAGCTGCTGTGCAGGCACCAGCTTCTGAGGGTGTATTCAGGCCTGCTGACTTGCATATTAAACCATTGCCATCTTCTTCTTCAAGGCCTAAAACCCGAACCATGTGTAGAAAACTGACGCCCAGACTGCATGGTCAGGCCTCTATGACTAAAAAACAAATTATAAGAATGGCTGAAGATCTTATTACTTTAATCAGGGGAAGCCAAGAGACCTAGGACTGAGTTTGCTTATTTTACTTCTGACCAGGATATTCTGAAATTTCTGTTTCCTCTGACCAAGATTTACCCTTATTTATCTATGACGATTCTGATGCTGAGGAATCTATTCCCTCTGCTCCCCCCCCAGAGGATTTCATTTTGGTGAAACCTTGCATACTCTCAGGGAGCATTTTAATTGGGAAAGTCAGGATTTCTCTGATTCTAAAAAGAGGCTTAGGGATTTCTTACTCTTGGCCCAGCACAGGCCTTTAGCTATACCACCTGTATTGGACATTGTTGATGATGCATTTTCGGAATCTAGCTTGGCCCCTGATTTTTTACCTCCTGCTCCCAGAAAATCTGATAGATATTACAGGGTTCCTGACTCTCACTAGTTCCTTTTCAAAAATCCTACTGCGGATCCTGAAACCATTTCACAGGGACCCAAGGGCATTAAAGCTACTACTACCAAAAATCCTACCCCCCCCCCCCCCCATAGAGACTCCAGGGTGCTGGATAGATGTGGTAAGAAGGTATACACTTACTTTGGCCTTTAGAGCCTTGAATTGCCAGTTTCATATGTTAAAGTATCAGCAGCATATTATTGGATTGCTTAAACAGAAAATGATTTTGATTCCTGATTGTGCTGAAAATAAGGATTTAATACATTCTGCTGAACAAGTTGGTAAACATACTTTGCACTGTGGTTTTGATTCACTAGAGGCATCTTGCAGGGCTGCTGTAACTGGGTCTGTACTTAGAAGGCATGCTTGGCTTAAGGAGCAATCCTTGCTAGATCATGTTAAAGCGAAATTACTGGATGCTCCCTTAAATCAGGATCGCCTGTTTGGCAACAAGACAGAAGAAGTTCTTAAAAAGATGGAGGAAAAAGCCAAATCTATGCAAACTGTTAAAGATTTTTTACAAGTACAACCTCCAAGATTTAGTAGGCATTGGCCTTCTAAGAACTGGTCCTTTCCTGCCTCTTCCCAGACCTTCTCAGTCCAAACCCAGATCCAGCAGAGCACCCAGGCTTCAGTCCCAGGAGACGCACAGGACTAAGCAGTGGGGGGCCTTCACTTCCAAATCTGGGAGGAATAAAACTCCCCCCATGATAAACTGTTTCAGTGACTTCTTTTTAAAACTTCCAAGCACTTCTCAACTGTCTGCCCCTTTGGGGGGTAAAGATTGCACTTCATGCAAAGAACTGGGGACTCATTACCCAGGACAAATGGGTTTTAAATATAGTGTCCCAAGGATACAGATTTCACTTCCACACGTTACCAACTCCAAAACATGGGCCGGATCTACCTCCAAATCAGTGGGGAGAGACCCAAAAGCAAGTACTCTCTCTCTCAAGCATAGGGGCTATTCAGTTTGTACCAGAAGAGGAAAAGGGACAAGGCTTCTACTCAAGACTTTTCCTGGTACCCAGAAAAGACAATTCATGGCACCCTATCTTGGACTTGTCTACTCTAAACACCTTTTTGGTGATTCCAAAATTCAAGATGCTGACTCTTCACCAGTTGCTTCCTATGCTAGGCAAAGATGCCTGGTTGGCAACACTAGATTTAAAGGAAGCATACCTGCACATCCCAATCAGGGAATCTTGCAGAAGATACCTACACTTCAAAGCAGGCTTACACGCACTTTCAGTTCTCAGCACTGCTCTTTGGCTTGTCTACTGCACCCTGGGTATTCACAAAGTGCCTAGCTCCAGTCATTGCATTTTGCAGGCAAAGAAGTATTCAAATATACCCATACCTGGACGATTGTCTAATTCAGGCAGAAAGCCAGGACATACTTTTGAAACATCTGGCTTTTGTACAAAGGGTGCTAACTTGTCTGGGGTACACCATAAACTAAAAGAAATCACACCTGGTACCCTGTCAACAAATTATATTCCTGGGAGCAAGCTTGAATACAATTTCCCAAATTACTTTCCTCATGCCAGAGAAACCAATTCAATCGGCAACCTACTTCAAACAAGTGGCCACAAAAACCCTGCTGTCTGCAAGGCAAATACTACAAGCCTTGGGGTTTATGGCCTCCTGCATTCTTCTAATTCCATATGCAAGGCTGCATATGAGGAAACTACAATGGTATCTAAAAAGCCTATGGTGTCAACATTCTCGGGATCTAAAGGCAATGATTCCTATCATACCTTGCCTACGCCTAGAGTTCCTTTGGTGGGCAGAGGCCTGCCACCAAAACAAGGGACTATCATTCACACTACCCCCTGCCACCCAAACCCTAACAACAGATGCATCAGACTATGCATGGGGGCTCACCTGGCAGGGAAGTTTATTCAGGGCAAATGGAACCCATGTCAAATGCACCTGCATATCAATCAAAAAGAAATGTTAGCTGTACAGAATGCTGTGACAGCCTTCAAAGACCACATTCTTCCAGGACAATTAATGGTAAAGACGGACAACACCACTGTTGTGGTACATAAGCAGGGGGGTACGCATTCTTACCCCCTCTGCAGACTAACCATGGCATTGTAGAACACAGCCTTGAGCTACCAAGTGCATCTACAAGCTCAATTCCTGCCAGGGAAACTAAATACACTGGTAGACGAACTTAGTAGAAACCTCCTGGACCCACATGAGTGGAAACTGGAACCAAGGATTTTCAACATGTTGACAAGCAAATGGGGGAGCCCAGATATAGACCTGTTTGCCTCCCACCAGAACTATCCAAGGACTCCCCACAGTCTAGCTTGAAAAGTGGATGCTTTGTCCTTCAGCTGAAAAAACTTATCAGTTTATGCCTTTCCTCCTCTGCCTCTGCTCTCCAAGGTACTACTAAAGATCAAGCAAGACAAACCGAGGACGATTTTGATTGCACCAGACTGGCCATGCCAACACTGGTGTACCCCCTCTTGCGCAATGTGTCACTGTTGGCCCCATGGCACCTGCCTTAGACTCCTACCCTGCTGTCTGAGCAGGAGAACCAGATTCTGCACCCTCAGCTTCAAACACTGAACCTAGCAGCCTGGCTAATTACATAATCTCTCCTTTACTATCCTTCAGTAAACCAGTGATGGATATCACTTTAGAGGCAAGGAGGCCCAGTACTAGAAAATCTTATGCTGAAAAATGGAAAATATTCTGTGCCTGGAACCAATCTCAAGGGATGAGCACAGCAGTGCCCAGTTTACCTCAGATTTTACAATACTTAACTGAGATGCTTCACATGGGGCCTGTCATTTTCCTCAATAAAAATTCACACCTCAGCCATTTCAGCTCATTATAACACAGAACCTCCCCTCTTCTCTCATCCACTGCTCAAGCAGTTCCTTAGAGGGGCCAAAAATTTAAGACCCCCCAGGATAACTCCAAATCCAGCCTAGGACCTTAACTTCGTATTGGAGAAACTCACCCTTCCTTCTTTCGAGCCAGCTGCTACTGCAGATTTAAATTTCCTTTCTTGGAAAACAGCTTTCCTTTTAGCAATCACTTCAGCAAGAAGGGTATCTGAGTTACAGGCCCTTATGGCAGTGGAGCCTTTCATCATCTTTCATGCTGACAGGGTGTCCCTCAGAACCAATCCCTCTTTTATGCCCAAGGTGGTATCCAGTGTGGCCCTTAATCAGTCCATTCATTTGCCAACCTTCTTTCCTAATCCACAGAACAAAGGGGAACAGATACTGCACTAATTAGATATGCACAGGCAACTTAGATTCTACTTGGACAGGACTAAACCTCAAAGGAAATCTGAACAACTGCTGGTGGCATTTGCTGCAGGGACAGAGGGAAAGGCTATTTCAAAGCAAACCATTTCTAAATGGATAGGCCATTGCATTCATTTCTGCTATAAGCACCATGGAAAACCTATCCCACAGGGGATCAGACTTCATTCAACCAGGGCTGTATCTACCTCTACAGCCTTTCTCAGAGGTGTACCTATCAGGGACATCCTAGAAGCTGCTACTTGGAGTTCTGTACATACTTTCACCAAGCATTAACACTTGCCAATTTTCTCTAAATCCAGAGCTGGCTTTGCCACTGCAGTCTTGCAGGGCCTTCTAGCTGGTCTTAATGCTATGTAAAATTCCTTCACCCATCCTTAGCTTTGGGAATCTACCCAAATGTGATGACTGCAACAGTGAAACATGTACAACATAGTACAGTTGTGTATACTTACCATAAATGTAGTTGTTCGAGTGAATTCACTGTTGCAGTTTTGGTTACCTTTTGGCTATACTTCTTCTCTCCTTTACTATGCTTAAAAGCTTTTTGGTGTATTTGCTTTTTGTTGGAGGTATAACCTTGTATATTTATAGATTTAATTGCTTCCTATTAGGGGGGGCACCTGACATCTGGGGTAAGAAAAACTGATGTAATGGCGTCGGCTGCATGTTTTATACCCCTGACGACCTGAAGTCACAGAAGAAGAGACGGCAACCGACACAGGACCTAAGACTTCGTTAATCAGGCCGACTGAGGGCTACTGCAAGCAGATAACCCAAATGTGATGACTGCAACAGTGAATACACTCGAACATCTACATTTATGGTCAGTGTACACAACTGCACTTTGCTGTTTCTGTGTGAGATGTCACATGCAGGGCCATAAACCAGGGTCCTTAAATGTGCCATCTACGCGCACAGACCCCAGAAATTTTCTGACGCAGTCGAATGTCAGATCGATCACATCGTTGTTCTACCTTCAAGACATCTAAAGCTAAGTACCCCATTGGGGAAGTTTTAAAATTTATTATCCCTTGAGCTTGGTTTGCTTGTTTATTCTTAGCCGATGTCCGCTAAGAAGGGTAAATGCTGATGTGGCTGGCAAATTCCGCATAAGGACTGCCATGATCATTGTGTATTCTGTTTAGGCCGAGAACATGACCATACTTCCTGCGCCGTCTGCCAATCCTTCGTCCCTAAACGCTTAGAAGCCATCTGGCCTCCCTCAATCTATATTTGGAAAGTCAGAGGCTTAAAACGTTATCACTAAGGATAGATCCAGTCTCGGCTGCCCAGGTGGAACCACCAAAGAAAAGAGGCCAAGTTTCTATGGCCTACTACCTCTGCCCCATCCATTGGATGGCCTGCCAACCGCTGATATATGGGTTGAGGGGTGTCAGCTAGAGCTGTCTACTTCGGCGTCTCCGCTCGAAGAAGCTGCTTCCCTAGTAGTGGCTGGCACATCCGCGGAGGTTACTCAGACGTCTGTTACTAACGAAGTCGATGGGGAACCAGGCTGCACCGGATGCCCATCTGGGATGCAGGAATCAGAGTCGTCTTCTTTAGCTCAGACCCCAGAAACAAGGCCTTCTCGCTCTCCCAAAACTACCCCTTTGAAAAGAAAACAAAAGAGCAAACCTTTATCTCCCTCTCCTGAGGGACAACCTGACTGCCAATCTTTTACACAGTCTTTGATGCAGGCCTTCATGGCCCTTAGGCCCTCGACCTCTTCTCCTACCACTGTCCCAGTGCTTAGCCCAAGACCTGCCTCAATAACTTCAATCCTCCCTTCCATTTCTGAGGAAGAAGTGTTTTCCTCATCTTCTGAGTCTGTTATGTACTCATCACAAATATCCTCCCGCCTACAATACTGTTCCCCAGATGAGGAATCCATAGAGAGAGAGAGAGAGAGAGACTCTCCTCCATAGGACATTACTTTTGGAGAGACCATTGCTAAAATAAAAGAATATTTTAAATGGGGATACTTCCCAAATGACTAAAACTCACGATATTTTGAGCTGCTGCAGGTCGAATCTCCCTATCACTCTGTAATCCCCCCAGTTATACATGCATACCTAGATGCATTTGCATCAGCCTCTAACAATCCTTATTCTCAGCCCCCTGCTCCAGAGAGAGACCTGATTTGTTTCTACAAGGTGCCTGATGACCACAAATTTCTAGTAAAACCTACTGTGGCGGACGCTGCTGTGATAGCTGTAGCTCCAGACAAGCAAACTAGACAGATTCCATCCTCGTCACTTCTGCCTACTGACAAGGATAGCAAGAGTGTAGACAGGCTGGGCAGGAAGGTTTATACCTCCTCCACCCTACCCTTCAGGGCCATTAATTACCAAACCCATATGATTAAGTATGCCTTGGATTTGATAACCCAAGCGTCAACTCTACTGTCCTCCTTGCCTGGTTTTCCCAACAAGACAGAAGTACCATCAAAACTAACCCTGGCATCCCAGGTAGTCAGGCACTCGTTTAGATACATGTTGCAGCAGAGGCCTCTGCTAGATCTGCTGCATCTGCATCTGTGCTTTGCAGATATTCATGGCTTAGGCTCCAACCATTGCCTGAAGATTTCACATCCAAAATTCTAGTTGCTCCACTAGATCACAAATTCCTGTTTGGAAAACAGTCTGCTGAACAGTTTAAGAACCTTCAGTAGAAGAGCAAGGAGCTACAAGATATTAAACACCTTCTGGTATCTCCAATACCTAAATTCTACAGAAACTACCCAGCTAAGACCACGTATGTCAGAAGAATCCATTCCACTGCTACCCCTTCTCCTTCCAGGCATAGGAAGGGAACTAGTTGGTAAACCTCTTCTAGGCCCGCCTCATCTCAGCCTACCCACAGACAGCCCTTTCAGAACAGAAATAAAACTAACAATGCGTGACTGCCTTGTCCACCTCCCCCTGCCATCTCGTCTCTTCCACTGTCTGCCCCTTTGGAAAACTATCACTTCAGACTGATGGGTTCTGGCAGTAGTGGAAAAGGGATATTTCCTATCTTGGCAAGAAAGACCCACACCACAGGGCATTCCATTCCCACCAAAAAACAACTTCATCCAATTCCTTACATTGTCCAGGACCTACTGGCTCATAGAACTTGTTCCCTCAGGTGAAGAAAGTACCAAAAAGGACGGACCATGGAGGCCACTCCTGGAATTGTCTTTCCTAACCCTCTTAAAGTCCCTTCCTTCATAGTGCTACCCCTCCATACCCTTCTTCCACTACTGCCACCCAAAGCATTGATAGCCACTCTGGACCTGAAGGAGGCCTACCGCCACAACCCTGTACAACCTGCCCACAGAAAGTACTTAGGTTTTGCTGGGCCCTGTTCTCACTTTCAATTTACTGCCTTGCCCTTTGGTTTATCGACTGCACCCAGGGTCTTCACCAAATGCCTAGCTCCCACTATACCCTACTACAGGACCAAGGGCATTCAAATCTACCCCTACCTGGACGATATCCTTATTCTTGCAGAAAAAGAAAACATCCTCAAAAACTATCTGCAGTTTTCCATGTCTCTGGTACAAGGGTTGGGGTTCACCCTCAACCTCGCCAAATCATCCCTTTCACCAGAGCAGGGCAAAGTCTTCCTGGTATTCAGGATTCGGACAGACCTGATGAAGGCCTTCCTCCCTCAACCAAGTGTCAGCAAGACAATTCATGTGACTTCTGGGCCTTATGGTAGCCACTATACCCATGCTACCACTAGCCAGAATACACATGAGGAAGCTACAGTGGTACCTAAAGAATGTGTGGGCCCAACAGAGCCACCCTCTAGAGTTCCAGATACCCTTCCTACCCTGCCTAAAAACAGAGTTAGAGTGGTGGATTCAACAAGTGCAATTGAACCCAGGCCTTCCCCTCCTACCCTCCACACCAGCTCAACATATGCACACAGATGCCTCAGATCTTGGCGGGGGGGGGGCTACCATGAAGGGCCTCAAGGTACAAGAACGCTGGCAGCCACCCCTCCTGAACAAACACATCAACATAAGGGAGATGACTGCAGTTCATTTAGCCTTGAAAGCCTTTCTCCCCCTCCTACAGCCAGGCCCCCTGCAACTCTTCCCAGACAACACCACTGTCATGTGGTATATCAACAGATGGGGGGGGGGGGGGTGGAGCAGGTCCTACATTCTCTGCAGGTTGACAATGCAAATTTGGGACTTAGCCTCATGAAACAACTTCTCTGCAGGCAGTCTACATCCCATCACAGGACAACCACCAAGTGGATCCTCTCAGCAGATCATTCTCTCTGCATCACGAGTGAGTGTTGCGCAGAGAAGTATTTCTCAACATTGTCCACCAGTGGGGCACACCTCAAATAGATTTATTTGCCTCCCCCCGAACAGACAACTGAGAAAATTTTGTACCAAGGACCACTCCCCACTAGCCTGGAGAATGGACGCCTTCACCATCTCATGGAAAGGACGGTTTCTGTATGCCTTTCCTGTCATTCAAAAGGTTCTCCTGAAAATAAGGAGGGACATGCCAAAAATCTTGCTGGTGACTCCCTGTTGGCGAAGGCAGCATTGGTTCCCCCCTTCTATTATCCCCTTGCCAAGGGCAATCACCACAAGATGGACCTACTCTCACACCAGAAGGAAACTCTCATCCATCCTCACCTGGAGATGCTGTGCCTAACACTATGGGTGATAAACTTTTAATACCCTTCAGACACAGCTATTCTGAGGATGTGCTTTCTGTACTGAGGGAGGCCAGGAAACCTAACACAAGGAGATCCTACATTTTAAAATGGGAAGGAGTCTCTAAATGGTTTCTCCAAGACATAGGGACCCCTTTCAAGCAGATGTCCCCCTAGTCTTAACTTGTGTGCGAGAGCTCGTCAAGGCAGGCCTTTCATACGCTTCAGTGAAAGTGCACCTGTCTGTTATCTCTGCCTGCTTACCCTTAGACCCTTCTCTACTCTCCAGGTTAGATGTTAAATTGTTCTTGAAAGGAAATGCAAGAATTCCAAGCAGCCAGAATTTTATGTCTGATGAAGCGTTAGGAGTACTACACGAAATCGCTTGCATGTCTTTTACTAAATACATCGTTTGGCTTTATGCCATGCATGTTCTTAGCCTGATTGGAATTCTTGCATTATATTTTTGGAGCCTGGTCTGGACTTTATCTTGTGCAGTGGTTTTGTTTTTGCCTGTGTTCTTGGAAGGGGCTTACACATTAGACCACTGAGAGCCTATCCCACCACCTTGGGACATGCATTTTATCCTGGAAAAACTCTCACTGGTTTCATTTGAGCCAGCCAGTACTGCATCCCTACAGATGTGCATATGGAAAACAGTCTTGCTGGTAGCCCTCATCTCATCTAGAAGGGTATCAGAGTTGCAGGTACTCATGGCATGCCCTCCCTACACTATCTTCCACAAAAACAGGGTGGCCCTGTGCTCCAACCCTTCCTTCATGCCCAAAGTGGTCAACGATGCATCATTAAATCGGTCCATTCACCTACCCACCTTCTTCCCCTCTCTTACCAGTGACAGTAAGAGAATACTCCATTCCCTGGATGTTCATAGCCAGGTAAGGTTTTATTTGGACAAAACTAAGACCATTAGGAAAGCTTATCAACTTTTTGTATCCTTTCATCCCAGAGCACTATGCAAAACACTCTCCAAACAAACTATCTCCTGTTGGATCAGAAAAACTATCTGCTTCTGCTACTCCTACCATGGGAAGGACTTGCTTCAGCGGGTCAGAGTACACTATACTAGGGCTGTAGCATCCTCCAAGGCCTTCCTCAAAGGCCTAGACACAGCTTCCATCTTAGAGGCAGCCACCTGGTCTACTATACATACTTTTACCAGATACTACAAACTGGATCACATCTCTAGAGCCAGAGCACGTTTTGCTAAGGCTATCCTGCAGGGATTTCTGGAATCCGCTACATCTATCTCCACCCTTCCTAAGCTGTGGTACTCTGTCACAGTAAGAGTACTGCAACATGGGAATAGAAGGATATAGAATAGTTGTGTAAACTCTTACCATAGCCATAGATGTCCTTCTCTTCCATGTTGCTGTATTCCTTCCCTCCTATCCCCCCTGCATTTCCTTTTACCTGTCTGTGGGGCACTACCTAGACTATGGTCACACTGGGCAGTCAGTGGCATTTCAATGGTCTAGATGGCATCATTGGGCTCTACCTAGTCTACTGTCTGACTGGGCAGTTAGTTCTGAGGTCTGTGCATGCAGACGTCACATTTAAAGACCTTGGTTTTTGGTCCTGTGCGTAACGTCCTGTGCGCCAACAGCAAACAGGCTTAAGCTTTTGTATAGGAGCCAAAGTTCGGGTAACCTGAGGTGGAGAATCCCACAGTAAGAATACTGCAACATGGAAGAGAAGGACATCTGTGGTTATAGTAAGATTTTTATACAACTATTCCTTCCCACAGTTTATTTCTATGCAGTTTGCTCCTTCCCTTTTTTAAAGAACCCTCTTCCAGTTCTTTTCTCTCTCCAATATTCAGTACTTCATATACAGTTGGTGTAGACTTTGATTTCCATTTTGTAGTAATTGCTTTTTTTATCAGCCAACAGAATTAGTTAGCATCCCTTAGTATGTCTAGGCCTTTCATATCCTGTATCCCAGCTCAAAATAATAATTTCCTTAGTTACAGCCGCCTGCTTACCCAATATTTGTGACCTTATTCTGTAGAAAATTTTTAAAAATCTGCCACCTCATTACACTCCCTAAACGTGTCCCCCAGTTATCTTTTTCTTCCCTATCTCATGTCCAACATTTGCTGTACACCTGAGGAAAACTCGTACAAGCTTGCTTGGAGTGTATGTCTATGCAGTTATTTCCAAGCAAAAATCCAAAATCTTCTGGACATCAAGAATACCTGTTTCCTAATCCCAGATTGGACCCTGCAGTAATTTCTTTGGCAAAACCATATGTTGCAAATATCTAACCACAGCCCTTCTGGCAAAGATAGGAAAGCTTTTGATAGATTTGGGAAGAAAATATATTTTATTATGGCCTTCAGAATTCTGAATTATCAGGCTAACCTGTCACAATATCTGCTTTCTTCTTTTGGGAATATGAGAAAGTAAATTGTTAACCTTCCCTTTTCAGAGATCAGATCATACACCCCCTACCCCCGCAGAGTAGGTATGGTAGCCAATGATACTGGATAGTCAGATGCTTTCTCATTCCTGTGGTCGGAAATGTTTCTGTACTCCTTTCCACTGATATCCAGGATCATTCAAAAGATTCAGAACTATTCTCCCAGAAATAATTATAATAACTACATTTTGTTCCAAGCAACAGTGTTTCTCCATCCTTTTGAAAATGAACAAGGGAAATTACAGTTATCTTCCTCTTAGTAGGACATAATTTAAACAAGGCAGGGATGGTTTAATACACCCCGTCTTACACTTCTTCAGTTGACTATCTGAATGGTAAAGTTTTAATACCTTTTAGGCATCTGTTTTCTGAGGACATGCAGCAAATATTAAAGGAGGCTAAGAAATTTGCCATTAAAAAAAAATCATATATGGGTAAGTGGTGGAGATTTTCTAGATAGTGCCAAACTAAGAACCACAACCCTGTTAAGGATACCTCTGGATTTGATGCGGTCTTCTCTGTCCGCCTCAACAGATGGGTTGCCTGAGCCAATCATATCTGAGACTAGAGTTTCTTCAAAGCTCGAGCTCTTCTCCCATTATGCACCACTCTGTGCAATGTCTTCACATCTCTTTTGCTGAGCTTGACGTGCAGGTGTTATCTTCAGACTTTGTGAGTGAAAAATTCTGAGATAATTGCTTCTTCTAGTCTTTTGATCCCTTTAACGTAAACCTACCTTGTAGGTGGTATATACATAATTTGGACTCCTCTTTGGTGTTTTTCTATCCAAAATAGGTAGTTTTTTTTTGGGTGGGGGGGGCTATATTCTTCTTTCTTTCCCTCTATCTCTTATCCTTAAGTAGTTAATCCCTTAAAATTGTAGGGTGATTACCTTAGTTGTGTTATAGCTATCATTTTTTGATGACCTTTCTGGTCCTTGGCTCTATTGTCTTGGTGGTGGCGTTTCTTTCAGCATCCAACTTTATTATGGACAAAAGATGCCTCTATAGGACCCAAACTCACAACGTGTTTGCTGTCTGGGGCCTAGTCCACCTCTATGCCAATTATGTTTCCAAAGGCTTTGGTGCTAGAGCCCTAGCATGTAGTTAAAATAAGTGTCTCATAAATCCTTAATGAAATCTAGGCACAAGGATAAGCCCAGAGATGAAGATTTTTTTTTTTTTTTTTTTTTTTTTTTTTTTTTTTTTGAGACACCCCATATCCAAAACTGGTAAGCTGTCTGACCCTTCTGGCACTTTCAGTTTGGAGCTGACACAAAACCGATAGTCAACTATGGCTAAGGACCAAGGTCCAATTATAGTCGTATACTTTTCAATGAAGAAGGTCCGATTTCCATGCCCTAAGTCTTCAGAGAGAGACTTTGAGGATGTTGTTCGTGTTTCACTGTTGCAGTCATTACATTTGGGTAATTTGCTGGCCGGTTGCCCTCAGTCGGCCTGATTAACAAAGTCTTGGGTCCTGCATCGGTTGCTGTCCCTTCTTCCATGACGTCAGGTCGTCAGGGGTGTAAAACATGCAGCCGACGCCATTACATCAGTCTTTCTTCCCGCACGGTGCCCGAAGCAGAAGCAGTTTGCAAGTGCCGGTCGGCTGACACCTGAAATTTTCGTTTTCGAGTTTCAGAACCGAAGTCTTCAACTAATAGCTAAGTACCCCGTTGGGGAAACTTTTTCTTGCTCCTTACCGATGTCAGTAAAAGTTAATAATTGCATTACTTGTGGGAAGGAAATACCTCATAAGGATTTTCATTTGTACTGTATTCCTTGCCTAGGCCCTGATCGTAACGTACCTTGTTGGTTTTGTGCTAGATTTAATCAACGCACTATTAAACGGTTTTATAATTTTGCTTCTTAATATTTTGGCTCACGATTTAACTATCCGGAAATGACGTCGGTTAGCAATCCGACTATCGGAATACCTAAAAAAAACGCAAAGAAAAAGACAGAGGCTGTCGAGGTCCAAAACTGACGACGACACTTCTCCTAAGCTAGTCACTAGTTCGCCGGTACTCAGTCTGGCGCTTTCGCAGCCCCTGATTCGCAAGCCTCTACTGAGACTCATTCAGAGTCCGGGTTTGGAGCCGCTGTGCAGGCACCGGCTTCTGAGGGTGTTTTCAGGCCTAAAGATTTGTATATTAAACCGATGCCATCTTAAAAACTAAGGCCAAAAATCTACTTCTATGTCTAAAAAAAAACAATACTTGGGCCACGTGTGCAGGCCTCTATGTCTAAAAAGCAAATTATCAAAATGGCTGAAGATTTAATTACGTTGATCAGGGGTAGCCATTCCTCTCCTGCTAAGAGGCCTAGGCAAGACATTGATTATGAATCTTCTGATCAGGATTCTATTTCTTATGATTCTTCTACTGAACAGGATTTATCTATACCTACTTATGAGGACTCTGACACAGAAGATTCCATTCCTTCTGCTTCTCCCCCCTGAGGCTTTCTCTTTTGGAGAAACCTTACATACCTTAAGGGAAAATTTCCACTGGGAAAGTCAGGATTTCTCTGAATCTAAAAAGAGATTTAGGGATTTTCTTCTTCTTCCTCAGCATAGGCCTTTGGCTATACCTCCTGTTCTAGAGATTGTTGATTATGTTTTTTCAGAATCTAGTATGGCTCCTGATTCTCTGCATCAGGCTCCTAGTAAGCCATATACTACAGGGTTCCTGACTCCCACAAATTCCTTTTCAAAAATCCTACTGCTGATCCTGAAACCATTTCTCAGGGTCCCAAGGGCATTAAGGCCTCTACTGCTAAAAATCCTACCCCTTCCTGATAGAGATTCCAGGGTGCTGGATAGATGGGGTAAGAAGGTTTACACATCTGCAGCCTTGGCAATCAGGGCTTTAAACTGTCAATTTCATGTGCTTAAATATCAACAGCATATCATGGGAACTGACTACTTAAACAGAAAATGATGTTAATATCTGACTGTGTGGAAAATAAAGATTTGCAGGATTTATTACATTCAGATGAACAAGTTGGAAAACATACTTTGCAATGTGGTTTTGATTCCTTGGAGACCTCTTGCAGAGCTGCTGTAACTGGATCTGTGCTAAGAAGGCATGCTTGGCTCAAAGAGCAAACTCTGCCTGACCATTAAAGCAAAATTGTTGGATGCTCCTTTACAACAGGACCATCTCTTTGGTAATAAGGCTGAAGAAGTGTTAAAAAAGATGCAAGATAAAGCTAAATCTTTGCAAACTGTGAAAGATTTCTTACAAGTGCAACCTCCAAGATTTAGTAGGCACTGGCCTACTAAGAACTGGTCCTTTCCAATCCCTTCGAGAGCCGCTTAAGTCAAATCCAGACATTCCAAAGGTTCCAGGTTTCAGTCACAAGGAACTTTTAGAACAAAACAATGGGGTGCCTCCACCTCCAAATCTGGAAAGAACAAGGCACCTCCCTATGGTAAACAGTCTCAATGACTTCCCTCTACAATCAGCAAGCACTAACCTTTTAGCTGCCCCTTTAGGGGGAAAACTGGCACTTCATGCATGAAACTGGCAACTTATTACCCAGGACAAATGGGTTTTAAATATAGTGTCCCAGGGATGCAGATTTCATTTCCACACTTTGCCAATCCCAAACGGATGGCCAGATCTGCCCCCAAATCAGTGAGCAGAGGCCCAGAAACAAGTTCTGTCCCTCATGAATATGGGGGCTATTCAACCAGTACCAGAAGAGGAAAAGGGACAAGGTTTCTATTAAAGACTTATCCTGGTACCCAGAAAAGATAAACCATGATGTCCAATTCTGGACTTATCCACTCTAAACACATTTCTGGACATTCCAAAATTTAAGATGCTGACTCTTCAACAGTTACTACCTATGCTAGGCAAAGATGCCTGCTTGGTAACTCTAGACTTAAAAGGGGCTTACCTGCATATCCCAATCAGGGAATTTTACAGAAGATACCTCCGCTTCAAAGCAGGCTACTTGTATTACCAGTTCTCTGCACTGCCCTTTGGCTTATCTACTGCGCCCAGGGTCTTCACAAAGTGCCTTGGCTCCAGTAATTGCATTTTGCAGGCAAAGAAATATTCAGATATATCCATACCTGGACGATTGTCTAATTCAGGCAGAAAACAAGGACATTCTTCTAAAGCATCTGGCATTTATAAAAAGGGTTCTGACTTGTCTAGGGTACACCATAAACGAAAATAAATCACAACTGGTACCCTCTCAAAAAATTACATTTCTGGGTGCAAGCTTGAATACAACTAACCAGATGACTTACCTTACGCCAGAAAAGCAAATTCAATTGGTGACTTACTTCAAACAGATGGCCACAAAAACCCTGCTATCTGCAGGACAAATTCTGCAAGCCTTGGGGTTCATGGCCTCCTGCATTCTTCTAATTCCATATGCAAGACTGCATATGAGGAAACTTCAGTGGCACTTAAGTTTATGGAGTCAACATTGTCACAGCCTGGAAACAATGATTCCTATCATACCTTGCCTGCAACTAGAGTTCTATGGTGGGCAGAGGCCTGCCACCAAAGCAAGGGACTGCCATTCACTCCACCCCCTGCCACCCAAACCCTAACTACAGATGCATCCAACTATGCTTGGGGGGCTCATCTGGCAGGAAAGTGCATTCAGGGCAAATGGAGCCCAAATCAAATGCACCTACATATCAGTCAGAAAGAGATGCTAGCTGTACAGAATGCACTGATAGCCTTCAAGGACTACCTTCATCCAGGACAACTAATGATAAAGACAGACAACACCACAGTTATGTGATACATACACACGCAGGGAGGTACACATTCCTACCCTCTCTACAGACTAGCCATGGCATTGTGGAACGTAGCCTTGACCTACCAAATACAACTACAAGCTCAATTCCTGCCAGGAAAGCTAAATACTCTGCAGACGAACTAAGCAGAAATCTTATGGACCCACACAAATGGAAACTGGAATCACAAGTTTTCAGCATGTTGACACGCAAATGGGGGAGTCCAGACATAGATCTTTTTGCCTCACCCCGGAACTATCAGTTGGACAAATTCTGCACAAGAATTAATCACAAAAAAGCTTGGAAAGTGGATGCTCTATCATTCAGCTGGAAAAACCCATCAGTCTATGCTTTTCCCCCTCTGCCTCTGCTCTCGAAAATTCTACTAAAAGTCAGACAGGACAAATCAAAAATTATTCTGATTCTCCAGAATGGCCTCGCCAACACTGGTACCCACTCCTGCGCAATGTACCACACCTTCCTCGTGGCACCTGCCTCAGACACCTTTACCTACTGTCTCAGCAGAATTACCAAATTCTGCACACTCCTCTCCAAACTCTGAATCTTGCAGCGTGGCTAATCAACTAATTTCACCCTTGTCCATCCCTCAGTGAACCTGTGATGGATGTCATTTTGGAGACTAGAAGGCCTAGTACTAGAAAACCTTATGCTGACAAATGGAAAAGATTCTGTGCCTGGAACCAATCGCAAGGAATAAGCACAGTAATGCCCAATATTCCTCATATACTGCAATATTTAACTGAGATGCTTCACAAGGGCCTATCTTTTTCTTCCATAAAAATCCATGCTGCAGCCATTTCAGCTCATTACAACACAGAACCTCCCCTCTTCTCTCATCCTCTGCTAAAGCAGTATCTCAGAGGGGCCAAAAATTTAAGACCTCCCAGGAGAGTGGCAACTCCTGCATGGGACCTCAACTTTGCTTTGGAAAAACTCACTCTCCCTCCTTTTGAGCCAGCTGCTACTGCGGACCTGAAATTTCTCTCCTGGAAAACAGCTTTCCTTTTAGCAGTCACTTCAGCTAGAAGGATTTCAGAATTAAAGGCTCTTATGGCAGTGGAGCTTTTCCTTATTTTTCATCCGGACAGGGTGGCTTTCGGGAGCAATCCATCATTAATGCCTAAGGTGGTATCCAGTGTGGCTCTTAATCAGACCATTCATCTGCCAACTTTCTTTCCCAATCCAGAGAACAAGGGTGAGTGGATTCTGCATTCATTGGATGTACACAGACAACTTAGATTCTACTTAAACAGGACAAAATCTCTTAAGAAAATCTGAACAACTATTGGTGGCATTTGCTGCAGGGGCAGAGGGAAAGGCTATTTCAAAGCAGACCATTTCCAAATGGATAAGCCATTGTATTTGTTTCTGCTATATGCACCATGGTAAACCTATTCCCAAGGGCATCAGATCTCATTCCACCAGGGCTGCATCTACTTCTGCAGCCTTTCTCAGAGGGGTTCCTACCAGAGACATTCTAGGAGCTGCTGCCTGAAGCTGAGTTCATACGTTCACCAAACATTACCATTTACCTCTTCTCTAAATACAGAGCTGGCTTTGCCACTGCTGTCCTGCAGGGCCTTATAGCTGCTCCTAATGCTGTATAAATCCATCCTCCCAACCGTAGCTTTGGGATTCTACCCAAATGTAATGACTGCAACAGTGAAACATGAAGAACATAGCACAGTTGTGTACACTTACCATAAATGTAGATGTTAGAGTGTATTCACTGTTGCATTCCTGGTTACCCACCCTCTAGCCCCCTGTTTTTCTCTTACTATATCTCTCCTTTCTTTTACTATGCTTAAAGGCCTTTTTGGTGTATTCGCTTTTATTTGGAGGTATATTTTTTGTTTTTATCTTGTATACACATATATATATATATATATATATATATATATATATATATATATATATACATACATACATACATATATATATATATATATATATATATATATATATATATATATACATATATATATATACATATATATTTTTTGCTCCCCATTTGGGGGGCACCTGACATCTGGGGCAATAAAAACTGATGTAATGGCGTCGGCTGCATGTTTTATACCCCTGACGTCCTGACGTCATGGAAGAAGGGACAGCAACCGACGCAGGACCCAAGACTTTATTTATCAGGCCAACTGAGGGCAACCTGCCAGCAGATTAACCAGACGTAATGACTGCACAAGTGAATACACTCGAATATCTACATTTATGGTAAGTGTACACAACTGTACTTTGCAGTGTAGTATGGGTAAGGGGGAGGAGCTTGGAGCTCAGATCTTTAGCTTGGTAAGCTGCCGGCTCGGATCCGTATTGGATCCGAAACCCACAGGTTGCTGACAAATGAAGTCTAACTACTCAGATGGAACGTTATGGTGAGTACATAACTTCTTTTTCATTGTTAGAGGCTTGTTGAAGTCTCCCTTCCAGGAAGCTATTGAAGAAGGTCCAGGCACTTCAGGATCAACAAAATCACCTTCAGCCAAATCAGACAAGTCTTCAAAAAGATCTTCTTCCTCTTCAGGGCAAGTGGAGCCTGCCAAAAAAATTGGGCAAAATTGTATCTCCAGCTTCGACTGTTTTGGAACTGACAAAATCTGCTTCATCAGCGCCAGCTGTTTCGGTGCCTTTGGAATTTGAACTCCAGAGCCGGTCCCCAGAATTGAAGCAGGTTAGTCCTGTTCTAAGGTCACCTATTTTGCAGTCAGTCAGATCCCCTACCCTCTCCTCTAAGTGTGGATAGGGTGTTGTGTAGACTTCTAAAGACACCGGTGCTGGCCAAACTTCTTTTGGCTCCAACCCACAGGGATTGGGAGCCAGCCAAGACTATCCCACCGACATCGATTCCTCCTCTGAGCCGACCCAGGACCTTGGAGTTGGAATGCTTGGAACCAGCTGATGTTCTTCGTGTTTCACTGTTGCAGTCATCACATTTGGGTTATCCCTGCCAGGGTAGCCCTCGGCCGGCCCGAATACAAGAGACTTGGTATTTCTACATTGGTTGCTGTCGCTTGAGGACTGACGTCACGTCATATAAAGTAAGGTAGCCGACGCCATTACATCAGTCTTTCTTGCCATGGAGCCCGAAGCAGAAGCAGTTCGCACGAGTCCCGGTTGGCCTCTACCTGAGTTTCATTTCCGAATTGAAGTTGAAGTCTTCTAAAGCTAAGTACCCCTTTGGGGATCGTTTTTTCTTGCACTAACCAATGTCAGAAAATGTTAATTGTCTCGCCTGTGGAAAGCAAATACCACACCGAGACTTCCACTCTTACTGTGTCGCTTGTCTAGGTCGGGCCCTTATTGTAGCCAGATATTTTCATTTACAGTCCTCGAATTCCGATATGGCTTCGGTAAGACAGCAGATCTTCCGAAAAAATGTAAAGATGAACACAGATTGCACAGGTCCAAACCTACAGACAGCGCTTCCGTTAAGCTAGTTGTCAGTCCTCCGATACTCAGTGAGGCGTTTTCGCAGCCCCTGATGCCCGCTTCAGTTGATTCGCAGGCCGCTATCGAGACCCTTTTGGAGTCCGGTATGCCGCAAAACTTTTCATCTAAGGATCCTGCCATTGTCTACCTTGGATGGGTCTGGAGATGCTGAGCAGGTACCGGCTTCCAAGGAAGTCCTTCGCACCACCAAATCTCGACACAGACATCTTCCTTCATGACTATCGTTCTTTTGAAAACAACCAAGTTTCTTAGGGCCAGGGTTCCAACCACACCCAAGAAGCCAACAACCCACTCTCAGGCGCCTGCTACCTTCCCTCAGTCACAAATTCTTAAATGGCGGAAGACCTTACCATGCTGATCAGGGGAAGTCAAGCTACCCCCTCTAAAAGGAAAAGAGATCTGTCCCCAGTAGTTTTGTCTGAGCAAGAATCAGAGGAGTCTGATGCATCCGACTATGAAAGCATGCAACCCCTCTCCACTTGAGGATTCTGATGCAGAGGAATCCATTCCTTCAGCCTATCCCCCAGTGGATTTTTCCTTTGGGGGAAACCCTGCATACTTTAAGGGAGCATTTCCAATGGGAGAGTCAAGACTACCAACAGCCTAAAAAGAGACTCAGGGAATTCCTAGATCTTCCACAACACAGACCTCTGGCCATACCCCAGTCCTGGATGTGGTGGATGATGTTTTCCTTTGAATCCAACTTGACTCTTGACACCCTACCTCCTGCTCTCAGCAAACCAGACAGGTACTACAGAGTCCCTGACTCGCACAAATATCTTTTTAGAAGTCCCACAGCTGG
The DNA here is from genome assembly GCF_019279795.1 of Protopterus annectens. NCBI lineage: Eukaryota > Metazoa > Chordata > Ceratodontiformes > Protopteridae > Protopterus > Protopterus annectens. The sequence goes on from NC_056749.1 coordinate 750,968,193, forward strand.
CCCTGAGGTCATTTCTCAAAAGGGTTTAAAGCAACCTCTGCTAAGAATCCCACCCCCTCAGACAGGGATTCCCGAGCATTGGACAGATGGGGTAAAAAAAGTATACACCTCAGCTACTCTTGCTATTAGGGCACTAAATTGTCAGTTCCATATGCTTAAATATCAGCATCACACCTTGGAACTCCATAAACAAAAAAATGTCTTCCTTTCCTGCTTGGGCAAAATCTAAAGATTTACAAGACTTGATGCATACTGCTTGTCAAGTAGCTAAACATTTTGCACCATGGTTTTGACTCCCTAGAAGCTTCTTGGAGGGCAGTAGTCACTGGATCCATCATTAGAAGATATGCACGGCTTAAGGAACAACCCCTGCCAGACCATGTCAGATCTAAATTGTTGGATTCCCCCTTGCACAAAGACAGCTTATTTGGCACTAAGGCAGAAGAGGTCTTAAAAAAGATGGAAGAAAAAGCAAAATCTATGCAAATAGTTAAAGATTTCTTACAGGTCCAGCCCCCTTGGTTCAGCAGGCATTGTCCCTCCAAGCACTGGTCCTTTCCTCCTTCGAGTAGACAGCCCAGCCTAGACCCCTTGGAAACAGACTCCCCAGACAGCAGCCCCAGGGAATGCAGAGATCTAAGCAGTGGACTACCTCCACTTCAAAACCGGGGAGTTCTAAGCCACCCCCTTATGGTAAGAACTCACAATGACTCACCTCCGCCCACCTTCACTTTTCCCTGGGAGGAAAACTCTCCTTTCACTCAAGGACCTGGGCCACCGTTACCAAGACCAATGGGTTCTGAACATTGTGTCTCAGGGATACAAATTCTCCTTCCACAGCCTTCCAACTCCAAAAGGGTTTCCAGATCTACCACCAAATCAGTGGGCAGAAGCTGAAAAGCAAATCCTTTCCCTGCTCTCTTTGAGGGCAGTAGAGCACGTTCCTGCAGAACAGGTAGGCCGAGGCTTCTACTCCAGACTTTTTCTGGTGCCCAGAAAAGAGGGCACATGGCACCCCATCCTCGATCTATCCATTCTAAACACCTTCCTGGTGTTCCCAAAATTCAAAATGCTCACCCTCCAGCAGCTGCTACCCATGCTCTCCAAGGATGCTTGGCTAGCCATCCTAGATCTAAAAGAGGCCTACCTCCATATTCCTATCAGGGAGTCATGCAGGAAATAGCCTAGTATGAACCTATGAAGCGATCTGCCCTGGGGCATTTATAAGCCTAGCCCGATTGTGTTTGACTTACACCACCCCTTGATTTGAGTATAATGTGCCCTTTTTAAAGTTTAGTTTACTGTGCCTCTGTCTAATAGTGACACGAAAGTAATCCCCGGGACAAACCTACGATCCCCCATCCACTCATCAAGATTCTTCTTGAAGAGAGTCGGTGAGGTGCTCTGCCTAACATGAATTGGAATTCTATTCCAGAGCGAAGGGAGCCTCTGGGTTATGAATCTGTCCCTCCAGCATGTTCTATTTAGGTAGGATCTCAACGTTTTCAGTGTTCTGCACTTCCCTTTGGCTTATCTACTGCTCCTAGCATTTTCACAAAATGTCTTGCCATTGCCTTTTGCAGACAAAGAACTATTCAGATTTACCCCTATTTAGACGACTGCCTTATTCAGGCAGACAGCCAGGAAAAGCTGCTCAAGCACCTGGCTTTTGTAAAGACCCTACTAACCTCCCTAGAGTACACAATCAATGAAAAGAAATCAAAACCGGTGCCAACACAAATGATTATCTTCCTGAGATCAAGTCTGGATACAGCATCCCAGATGGCATACCATACACCAGAGAAATAACATTTCCTGGCAGCCTACTTCTCTCAACTGGCCACCAGGCCCCAGCTTTCTGCAAGGAAAATCCTGCAAGCTGTGGGGTTCATGGCATCTTGCATACTCCTCATTCCATATGCCAGACTGCATATGAGGAAACATCAGTGGTATCTAAAGAGCCTTTGGTGTCAACACACTCATGACCTGGAAATTCTACCTATAATTCCTCACCTCAGAAAGGAATTTCTTTGGTGGGCAACAGCATGCTCCCACAACAGGGGACTGCTCTTCTCCCCACCCCCTGCCACAGACCCATCAGACTACTCGTGGGGTGCACACCTAGACGGGCAGGTGCATACAGGGCCAATGGAGCCCACAGCAAATCCCCCTGTACATCAGTCAAAAAGAGATGATGGCTGTGCAACATGCCTTGATAGCTTTCAACCCCCTTCTCTCTCCAGGGGTTCTCCTGATCAAAACAGACAACACCACTGTGATGTGGTACATCAGTAAGCAGGGAGGGACTCGCTCCTACCCTCTGTGTAGGCTGGCCATTACCCTTTGGCTCATTCCTCTTCCATGCAACTTCACCTGTTAGCACAATACCTACCAGGCTCTCTAAACTCCCTGGCAGACCAATTAAGCAGAAACCTTCTGGACCCACACAAGTGGCAGCTCAACAGAAGTACCTTCACCCTAATAAATCAGAAATGGGGAACCCCAAAGGTCGACCTCTTTGCCTCCCACACCAACCATCAGCTCAGCAAACTCTGCACCAGAGAGCATCACTGCATGGCTTGGAAAGTGGATGCCCTGTCCTTCCCCTGGGTCAACCTCTCGGTCTGTGCCCTTCCTCCCTTTTCTCTCATCCCCAGAGTTCTTCTCAAACTAAGGGAGGAAAAACCAAGGACCATTCTTATAGCTCTAGACTGGTCCCAACAGCACTGGTATCCCTTGCTGCGCAGCCTGTCCCCGCTGCCTCCATGGCATCTTCCTCAGATTCCAAACCTCCTAACCCAGAGGGAAGGGGAATTCATGCATTCCCATTAGACCATTCTTATAGCTCCAAACTGGCCCCAACAACACTGGTATCCTTTGCTGCGCAGCCTGTCCCCACTGCCTCCATGGCATCTTCCTCAGATTCCAAACCTCCTAACCCAGAGGGAAGGGGAATTCATGCATCCCCATTTGCAGACACTCAGTTTGGCAGCTTGGCTTATTCCGTAACATCAAACCAATCTGCCATCCTCAGTAAACAGGTTCTGGATGTTATCCGTGAGGCCAGAAGCCCTAGCACCAGAAAGTCTTATGCAGATAAATGGAAAAGGTTCTGCACATGGATCCAGGCTAAGGGGGCCAATACTGCATAGCCCTCCATCCCTCTCATCATGGATTACTTAGCTGACCTACTACTTTCAGCCAGGAGAGTCCCTGAGCTGCAAGCACTCACTGCTTTGGAACCCTTCATCATCTTCCATGCAGACTGGGTATCCCTCAGAACTAACCCATCCTTCATGTCCAAGCTGGTGTCCAGTGTGGCTCTTAACCCATCCATTCATTTGCCCACCTTCTTTCTTAATCTCCAGAACAAGGGGGAAAGGATTCTTCACTCTCTAGATGTGCACAGACAACTCAGATTCTATTTGGACAGGACTAAATCCTTCAGAAATTCTGATCAGTTGCTGATTAGCTTTGCTATAGGGGCAGAAGGTAAAGCCATCTCCAAGCAAACCATTTCCAAATGGATAGAACACTGCATCCATTTCTGCTACAAACAACATGGTAAGCCTTCCCCAAGGGAGTCAGGACGCACTCCACCAGAGCAGCCTCCACCTCTGCAGCTTTCCTCAGAGGAGTCCCCACCAGGGACATCCTGGAGGCTGCCACCTGGACATCTGTTCACACTTTTACCAAGCATTACCACCTGCCTCTCTTCTCCAAATCCAGGGCAGGGTGTGCCTCTGCAGTCTTGCAGGGCATCCTAGCCAGCCCCTAGTTTCCTTGACTGTCTCCACCCATTTCCTCAGCTTTGGGAATCAACCCAAATGTGATGACTGCAACAGTAAAACACGAAGAACATAGTACAGTTGTGTACACTTACCATAAATGTAGATGTTCGAGTGTATTCACTGTTGCAGTCCTGGTTTCCCTCCCTCCATCCCACTTTTTTCTTTCTCCTTTTGTTACCATTCTTCCTTGTTGTTCTACTTTCCTTACAAGGGACATCCTGGTATTTAATTTCCACTGGTGGGGTTCTTCCACCAGAACTTGGCCTCCTACTTTGGGGGCTCCTGACCAGTTGGGGCAAGAAAAATTGATGTAATGACATCGACTGCGTTACTTTATACTACTGATGACCTGTCGTCAGTCCTCAAGTGACAGCAGCCGATGCAGAAATACTAAGTCTCTGGTATTCGGGCCGCCCGAGGGCTACCCTGGCAGGGATAACTGCAACAATGACTACACTCAGAACATCTGCAGTTATGGTAAGTGTACACGACTGTACTTTGTGAACCATCTGTGCCGGGAACCATCTTGATATCTTCGGAACTAACATTTGCTCTGGCATCCTCTGTTCCATCTGAGGAGTCTAGGAGCCAACACTTTCCACTCGGGTCTGGGGAGGAGAGTCAGATCGGATATTTGCCGGATCCGAGCTTACCTCTCAGGGCTTCAGTGTGGATGAGCTCTGCTCCTACATCAACTTCGGAGGCAACCCCCTTGGTTCCGAGGATTTCTTCTGGCTCTTCGGAGTGGGAGGTATCTTCGAATCGGGGGGGGGGGGGCATTTGAGCTGAGGAGGAGGGTGCTGTCTCCTCAGACAGCTCCATTCAGGGGTTCCGACATTCCTCCCCCTAAGGCATTGGCATCCATTTCTGCACCACACCATCCACACACCAGCAGAGACCCTAGGCCTCATGGTACCTCATCAGGTGAACCCCTCTCTCCCAAAACCTCTCCAGAATATGCTTCTGAAGAGGTCCATCATAAGAGATTCTGCAAGAGGAAGCACCTGGACTTCCCAGAGGAGTCCGTTACCTCAGATACAGACCTCGATGAGTCGGAAGGGTCCCCACGGTCACCCTCTGAGGATGTCTCCTTCGCAGACATCCTAGAAATCCTTAAGCAGAGAGGTGGCTGAAAGCTCATTAACAGTTCTGATGAGTCTGTTTACCTAAAGGCCTTTGGGTCTCACCCTTCAGCCACTTGGGTGTCTCTGCCTTTCGACAAACTTGTAGATCTAGTTAGTCGAATGGCATGGGAGTCTCAGTGGATCCTGTCTCTGAGGCCAAATAAGTTCATTACAGCCCCTTCAGATAGAGACATCCTGACCAAGGGTGTCCCTGTAAATGCTATGGTGGTGGCAGCAACCACCAGAATCTTTCTGGAACATCCTCGTCTGTCCATCCACTGAACAGAGAGTCTTATATGATGGACAGGTACAGGAAGTGCATGTTTACTTCAGCGACTTTTGCACTCAGATTGCTGAACTATCTGACGCATCTTACAAGGCTACAAAGAGATCTCCTAAAGGAGCTAGGAGATGCTCTCCAAGGTACAGTAGCTACAGGGGCATCAGACAAGGTTTTCTCTCAGCTCTCCACATTAAATTCTGTGTTCAAGTCCTCCAGGAGGCTCATTTCTTATGAAGCAGTTGGAGCACGCAGAGCAGCGGGTTCAGGAATTTCCCTAGGGAGACATTCCTGGATGCACTTATGTGGTTTTGTGGAACCTTTCAAATCTTCCTTTATTAATGCCCCATTCGATGGTTTGTCCTTGTTTGGACCAAAAGTTAAGGAGATGCTAACTAGGTGTGAACAAGAAGGAAAGACCATCTCTGCTATACCTTCTAGACCTTATCCAAAAGGAAAGAAGAGGTGGAAGATGTGGTTCTGTAAATCCCAGAGTGTTTTTCAGGACAAACATGGTGATTCTTCTCCTAGGGGCAGAGGGGGAAGTACTAATGTAAGATGCCGTCCACATGGCAGAGGGGATCTGCAAAACCAGGGCAACAGGGATTCTTTCCGTGGTAGGCCCTTTCAGAGCTCCTGAAGGGAGGCCCGGGTGTCTATCCCTGGAGGCAATCAGGGGTTGATTATCTGGGTCCCCTTCAGTTTGCTGACATTCCAGAATGCCGAAAACCATATGGCCGACATTCAGAATGCCGACAGTGCAGAACCGGCATCTCACTATAGTGCGGAATGGAAAGATTTCCATTCTTGCATTGTAGTGTGATCTCTGAGTTGGTATATTAATGTTACTGGGGGTATGGGGGGCAGAGACCCCCACGGGGGGGGGGTACATGTGGGCTACGCCCCCATGCTAACAGTTGTAAGGAAATTTTATTTTCCTTTTCTATGGACCTGTCACAATGTCGGCATTCTGAATGTCGATCATATGGTGTCGGCAATATGGTTGTCAGCATTCTGGAATGTCGGCGTTGTGTAGGGGATCCGATTATCTTTGTACCTAAAAGCCTGGCTGGAAATGATAAAAGACAAGTGGGTACAAAGTACCATATCCAGAGGATACTCTATACCATTTACTCTTCCCATCCCAAACATAAAGAAAACCCTGGACATTCCACCCAATCAAAGGGGTCAAGCAACTCTACAAATTCAAAAGTTGCTAGACAAGAGAGTCATCCAGAGGGTCCCCGCAGACCAAATCGGATCCAGATCTTATAGTTTCATAGTATAGTACTAGGCTATCTGCCCTGGGGCATTTGTAAGCCTAGCCATAGTGATGTGGCTTTTGCCACCCCATGAAGTGGTACAAAAATGTACAGAATAAATCTAGAATAATGTGCCTCTGTCTAGTAGTGACATAGTGAAGGTCCCCTTATATAATAGAATTAGTTTACTGTGCCCCTGTCTAGCAGTGACACAGATGGTGACCCCTGGGGTAAACTTACAATCTCCCATCCATTCATCAAGATTTCTCTTGAAGATAGTCAGTGAGGGGCTCTGCCTAATACGAACTGGGATCCTGCTCCAAAGCATGGGAAGCCTCTGGGTTATGAATCTATCCCTCCAGCATGTCTTATTCATACTTGTGCCGAGGTTTAAGTCTTTAGCTCTCGTGGTCCTGATGGATTTGGATTTTTTGAGGTGGAGCATGTCCATCAGATCCTGATTGGACATGGCTTTGTACGTCAGGCAGAGATCACCTCTGAGCAGGCGGTATGCTACTGAATAGAGCTGAAGTTTCTTTAGTCTGGCAGAATAAGACATATGTTGGAGACCCTTGATCCTTTTGGTGAGGTACTTTTGTGGTCTCTCCAGCTGTTGCAAGTGCCGGGTGAGATACATACCAAATGGGGCATTGTACTCAATCATGGGTCTGATGAGGGAGGAATATAGGGGTACAATGACATCCTTGGATCTGGATGTGAAACCCTTCATGATGAGGTGTGCAAGGTAGAATGTTTTTCTAACCACTTTGGCAACGTGGGTGTCAAATGAGAGGTCGCTGTCTACTTGGGTCCCTAGGTCTCGGATTACTTTTTCCGTACTCAGTGGGTTGCTGTCTATGTGATAATTTGTGGGTACTTTGCTTTTTCCGAAAGGGATGACTATACATTTTTGGCATTTAGTTTAAGGCCGTGACTATGGCATCAGTTGTCCGTTTCAGTGAGGCCTTTTTGTAGGATGTGTGTATCTGCTGGTGTATCGACTATGGCGCCTAGTTTGCAGTCATCTGCGAACTTTGTCAGCCACAGCCCTCCCATGTTTGCTTTAACATCTGAGAAATAAATGCCGAACAAGAGGGGTCCCAGGACAGATCCCTGTGGGACACCACTTGTGACTTGCTTTGAGTCTGACATTGCTCCAGCGATTTTAACTTTATGGGTTCTGTCCTTTAGCCAGTTTGCAACCCATCTAGTGACATAAGGGTTTACTTTTAAGCTGTTTAGCTTATCTATGATGCCTGAGTGGGGTATTGTGTCGAAGGCCTTGGCCAAGTCCAGGCATGCTGTATGGACTGCTTTGCCCTCATCAATGGCTCTAGTGACTGTTTCGAAAAAGTCAACCAGGTTTAAAAGGCAAGATCTGCCCTTTACAAAGCCGAACTGGGTGGGGTCAAGCGTCTGTAGGTCCCCTATGTCTCCGTTTATGAGTTCCATAATGATTCTTTCCATAGCTTTGCAGACTAGGCTAGTCAAGCTTATGGGGCGGTAGTTTCCAGGGTCTGTAGAGGCACCCCCCCTTGTGGAGTGGGACCACTGTTGCTGTACGCCAGTGTTCAGGTACATATCCCGAAGTAAGGCTAAGGTTAAATAGCATTTTTATGTGTGGGTTTAGCTCCTCTTGGAGTTCACGTGACACACACCCCGGGATACCGTCAGGTCCCATTGATGCTGTGTTTTTTGCTTTGTTTAGGGTGGTTCTCACTTGGACATCTGAGATGACAGGGAGATTACATTCAGCTGGGATAAGTATTTCTTCTTTTGGGGGTGAAGGAGGCGAGAAATTTGCACTGAACCTGTCAGCCAGAATGTTAGCAATATCTGTGGGTTCAGTGTATTTTTTGTTGTTGTGAACCAACTCTGAGCATATCTGAGGGTTACCGCCCAGGTTTCTAACATAGCTGAAGAAGGCTTTGTGGTTATCTTTAGTGTCCTTAGCGATTTTTCTCTCAAAATTTGCTTTGGATGTTTTTATGAGAGAACGTAGTTTTCTGCTAATGTTGATCAGAGATGTCTTCCCTTCATGGGATTTTGCTCTGACGTGCAGTAGCTTCCTTCTTTTGTTATACAATTTGTTTATGGCTGAGGTCCACCAGACAGGACGCTTACATTTGGTGGAGAGGGACTTGGATTTGTTTGGGATTGCATGATCCATGCATTCTTGGAGATGTCCATAGAAAGCATTTGTGAAGGATTCGGCATTGTGGGATGTGGTATCCACTGGCACAGTGGGCTTAAAGGATACCATCTCAGTCTTAAGAAGAGTGAAGTCTGCTTTTGAGAAGTTTTTCACTGTGGTCTTTTGTGCTGGGGGTGGAGGTGGGATATGTATATCCAGGGTGATTAGTTTGTGGTCAGATCTCACTAGTGAGGGGTATACTTCCGGTGTGGAGCATTTTGTCCCCATGTTTGTGATGATCAGGTCTAGTATATTATCTCCCCTAGTGGGAGAGGTGACTAGTTGTTCCAGTGCATTTGAATTTATGAATTCCAGGAACCTTTGGGCTAGGGTATTAGGGCTAGAATAATGTACCCAATCTATGTTTGGGTAGTTGAAGTCTCCCAGTATGATGGTATTTTGTGATACATTCATATCCTCCAATGTCTTCAGGAAGGCTGAGTGGGGTTCTTGAGATTGGGAGGGTGGTCTGTAACATGCTACCAGTTGTATAGCAGTTTTGCCTATGGTTAGTTGCACCTGTATGGTCTCTGATGCTTCATGTGTTTCTACTAACCTGGAGGTGTGGGTGTCCTTTATGAATATGGACACTCCCCCTCCCTTTGTGGTTCGGCCTGGGTTTTGAGGCCGAAAAGCATGATACGAGGTATAATCTGGTAGCGCTGGGGTGCTCTCAGGAGCCTTGAACCAGGTTTCAGTTACTGCACAGACATCTATGTTCTCCATGCTGAGGAGTGCATCAAGTGCCTGCATCTTGAGATTTAGACTTCTGGCATTGAGCAGCATTACCCTTAGTTTTTTTCCATTTTTGTTTTCTAAGGAGGTGGGTTTGTCTTTTGAGCCTTGCCTAAAAAAGGCACTATGGGGGTGGCAAGAGCCTTAGCCAATATCCGGAAGCCCAGTAGTGACAGGTGTAAGCCATCCCTTGAAGCAGCGTGGCTTGTCCAACATATCATCCCAGGCAGACAGACATTGGATCCCCTTAGAATGACACCAGTACTTGAGCCAATTGTTAAAGCTGATCATCTTGTCTTTGTATTGTGGTATCATTCTTGGTGAGGGCAAGATGCTGCTCAGGGTCAGGGTCATACCAGCCTGGGCTACATAATCGGAGAGCTCCTCTATGTCTCTTTTCATGTAGTCCAGGGAGGTACGTCTCAGGTCATTCACACCAGCATGGACAATGGCGGAGTCATATTTGTACTTGCTTTGGAGTGACCTGAGTGCGTGTGTTATGTGGCGGATCCTAGCTCCCGATAGACAGCTCACAGTCACCTTCTCCTTGTTCAGCCTGGTCAGTGGGACATCAGTGTGTCTTACTATGGAGTCACCTATTACTAGTGTATCAGGCAAGGTGTTTGGCCTTAAGGGCTGCGATTGGTCGACACACTGATTTATTGAAGTATGTGTTGCATGTGTTTTGTTTTGAGGTGGTGGATTTTTGGATGTCTGCTTTGGGAGCCTCTGTTGTTTTGGTAAGTATTTTATTAGAGCCTCCGAGTATGTCTTTGTGTTTTTTATATGTTTGGTTTGCAGTTGTGGTAGGTCTATGTGGGACTGGGATTGTTGTGTGTGTGGTTGCCATCTCCTCCTGTCTGGTCATGCCAGCCCTGAGTTGAGAGAGTTCAGCCTCCAGTTTGGCTATATAGTTGCATCTCTCACATGTATTTGTGTTTGTTGGGAGGAGGAGAGGGTTGTCTGTGTACATGAGACAATTGTAGCATTGTCTCAAGATGCCCAGATTGACCAGCTGAACTGGAGGCAGCCAGTAATCTACCACTCGACATGCTAGAACAGTATAAGGGAGTGGTATACCTTTAAGGGAAGTGAGTATTCACAGGGGTGGTAAGTAGATGTAGTGCTTTACTTAGTACGAGAGTGCTTACTTAGTAGAGAAGTATTGAGAACAAGTGCTAGGCTTATAATACAGTGAGTAGTCTGGTTATACTAAGAGTAGAGCTTCCTTAAGGGAAAATTTGAAGAACAGACTTGGCGGAGCCAGAATGTTTAACCGGCGCTGCGCTATGCGTACGACCGCGCAAAGCCATGCAAACGCGGATTTTAAACAGTGAACTACAAAAGAGTTGGAAATGGTCCCAAACAACCAATTACTACAGCTTCTTGTGCTGAGGTCACTTCCCCCAAGGACAGGTAGGCTGCTCAAGACTCCCCACTCCCACTGGTGAGCAAAGAAACTTCCTTCTATCCAAGTAAGGTAATGGACAACACAGGAACTACACCACAGCCCAGAATACAGCAATGCCAGTAAACTGGTCTAAACTAGTCGAGGAAGGCGGGAAAACAAGGATTATTTTTTTGTTTTTTTTTTTGTTTTTTTGGTAGAAACACACAGAAAATGCAGAGACAGTGATAAATTAGTTACACAGGCTAGCACACTTTAGTGGGCAGCCTCCACAGTTAAATTAAACAAACAAACAAACAAGCAAACTTTCGATCAAATTCGACTAAAAAGTAACTTTAAGTGCAGATTTTAAAATAATGCAGCAATCAGTTAAAAAACAGTTCAGGCTAGTTCAAGGTAAGCTACAGAAGCTATTTCAAGTGAATAAAAAGCAAAGATACTTAAATCCAGAAGGTAGTCGCTTTTCTGAGTTCCCTGCTGCTATGACCACTCTGTAAACCCACGTGGAGCTTGTCTGAGCAGTGTAGCCAGAAAAAAACGCCCAGAGGCGGATTTTAAACAGTGAACTACTAAAGAGCTGGAAATGGTCCCAAACAACCAATTACTACAGCTTCTTGTGCTGAGGTCACTTCCCCCAAGGACAGGTAGGCTTCTCAAGGCTCCCCACTCCCACTGGTGAGCAAAGAAACTTCCTTCTATCCAAGTAAGGTAATGGACAACACAGGAACTACACCACAGCCCAGAATACAGCAATGCCTGTAAACTGGTCTAAACTAGTCGAGGAAGGCGGGAAAACAAGGATTATTTTTTTTGTTTTTTTGCTAGAAACACAGAAAATGCAGACACAGTGATAAATTAGTTACACAGGCTAGCACACTTTAGTGGGCAGCCTCCACAGTTAAATTAAACAAACAAACAAGCAAACGTTCGATCAAATTCGACTAAAAAGTAACTTTAAGTGCAGATTTTAAAATAATGCAGCAATCAGTTAAATAACAGTTCAGGCTAGTTCCAAGGTAAGCTACAGAAGCTATTTCAAGTGAAAAAAAAAAGCAAAGATACTTAAATCCAGAAGGTAGTCGCTTTTCTGAGTTCCCTGCTGCTAGGACCACTCTGTAAACTCACGTGGAGCTTGTCTGAGCAGTATATCTGAGCAGTATATCTTAAGATTCTTTTTAGTGCCAAAAAGTACAGGGGACTGGAGACCAATTTTGGATCTCAGCAGATTAAACGAATCAGTAAAAAAGACCAAGTTCCGGATGGTAACACTGCAGTCAATTTTTCCCTTTTGGAGGAATGACAATTGGATGTGCTCTATAGACCTCCAGCATGCGTACTACCACATAAAGATGGACAGGCCATCCAGGAGTCATCTGCCCTTCCAGCTAGGAGCCAGTCATTACTAGTTTTGAGCTCTGTCCTTTGGTCTCACTACAGCCCTCAGAGTGTTTACCAAGTGCATGGCAGTAGTAACGGCTCACCTGAGACATCTAGGATTCAGAGTGTTTCCGTATCTAGATGACTGGCTTCTAACTGCCACCATCAAGCATCTACTACTGGAATCCAGCGACACCACTCTCTCTCTCTCTGCTCTCACCTGGGAATCACAATAAATTATGAAAAATTTGCCTTGTTGCCATCACAACGTATCATGTTTATAGGAGCAGATCTAGAAACAATAAACATGGCAAAACTTCCTGCAGAAAGAGTATTAGTTCTGAGACAGCAAGTCTCCCACCTTCTCTCCAAAACAAGAGTACAAGCAAGGACAGTTTTGAAAGTCTTGGTAACCATGGCAGCAGCGATAAGTTTAGTTCCGCTAGCACGCATGCACATGAGAATTCTACAGTGGCTACTGTTCACCCAGTGGTCTATGCAGGAACTACCCATGTCCCATCAAATTCTGTTAACAGAGTCCTGCAAGAAGGATCTTCGCTGGTGGCTACACTCTAATCATGTAACATCAGGTCAACCCTTTCTTTCCCCAAAGCCTGTGGCCACAGTGGCCATGAATGCCTCCCAGATTAGGGGTGGGGGGTATCTGGGAAGGACAGTCCAAGGTACTTGGCAGGATCACGAGGCCCATTTGCACATCAGTATCTCAGAGATGAGAGCAGTGCTTTTGATGTTGCAGGCACTCCAGAACTGTGTCCCACTGGGTGCAATTGCAATGCATACAGACAACATGTCAGTTGTCTAGTAGGTAAACAAGGAGGGACCAGGTCTTACCCACTATGTTGAGAGGCCTTGAGAGTATGGCAATGGGCGATCCCCTCCCAACGCTTTCTGATAGCAACGCACATCCCAGGGAAATCCAACGTGATAGCAGACAAACTCAGCAGAGCAATTCTCTTGCCTCACGACTGGTCCCTAAAACAAGAGGTAGCAGAGTTGGTCTTCCAAAATTGGGGCCAGCCTTGATGTGACCTTTTCTGTACATCCATGAATACCAAATTAAGCTATTTTGCCCTGATCCCCCCTCCGGGGGAGTCCCCAAGGGATGCCCTTGTACATGATTGGCCCTCGAACTTCTGTATGCCTTCCCTCCCTTTCCTCTAATACCCAAAGTTCTACAGAAAGCCAGCTCACTGGGAAGCAAGCTGATACTCATTTCTCCATACTGGCCTCGTCATATTTGGTTCCCCTTCCTTTGGCCTCATCTTCAGGAGGAGCTGTGAGTTCTGGGGGGGTCTACTTTATTCCCGCGAAAGCCAAATCGGTCGAATTCAATTTGCGCAACACATAATGAGCAAAACGAGAGTACGTCAAACGCACTAAACCGCGAAAGTGGAAATATCGAATTCGCATAGTTGGCCCATCTGCGGAATACTCCATAAGGTAAGTGTGCGATAATTACGGACCTTAGGGTTAGGGTGTAGGTTAAGGTAAGTGCATAGGTAGGTAATGTATGTAAGGTTTAGTGTAGGGTTTTGTTAAGTGAATGTGTGTGGAATATTTAGTTTGTTTGGGTATAGCTCAGTAGGGTAAGTGTGCGGTAGTTACGGACCCTAGGGTTAGGGAGGGGTTAAGGATAGTGCATAGATAGTTGTGTATGTAGGGTTAGAAGTAGAGTTTTGGTGCTTTACTTTAGGGTTAGAAGTAGGGATGTTATGTAGTCCAATCTCGCCTTCATTCTTATCCGTGGGTTCAGAGCCGAACCTCGGCTCCGACTCGGCAGTACTCTAGCTCGAAATCTTCAACTGGCTTGTGGCTAAGAGGTATCCCATTGTGCAACTGGTCCATTCCCCAGATCTCGTTTGCCGCTTGTGAAGCTCAGACTTGGTTCTTGCTTTTGGCCGTGGCTAAGTATATCGTTTATAAAATTTTTATAAACTTTTGACTTTTTGTTACTCAAAAAAGCTATTTTCATAGCTGTGTGTGTGTGAGATAGTGGTATTTTACCGCCTGTATTTGTTTCTGTGGCTGTTTTTTGTGCCTTTGTCTGGCTTTTTGGGTATCCCTTTCATTTCTTTTCCCCACGGGCTAGACCCGTTTAAGTTAGAGGACCTAGTTGTTCCCATTGTTTTCTGTGTGGTTTTTGGTTTGGTGCTCCATTCTGTCAGAGTTTAGTGTTGTTTCTGGCTAGTGGTGTTTTCCTGCCTTTGTTTCCCCAGGCTAGGCCCGTTTAAGTTAGTGGACCTAGTCCTCCCTGTTGTTTTCCCGCTAGTTTCTTGGCCGTTTGAGTTAGAGGCTCTATTTCTTGTTAGTGGGTGTAGTGCATGTACATATTAATTTGTTCCTTTCAGTATGTCCAAGGATCCTAAAAAACACAGGCCTTCGGGCTTTAAAAAGTGTGTTGAATGCAGCAATAAAATGTCTTTATTGATGGGCACTGTGTGCGCGTGTACTGCTTGGGGGCTATTCACCTCCAAGAGTCCTGCTTGTTTTGTCATTCCTTTAGTCTCTGTGTGCTACAGGAGAGGAAGAACAAGCTCATTTTGAAGGGACTACTTAAACACTCCGAGGAAGACTTGGCTAAGTCTTCCAGTGCATTACCCTCTCCAGCTAAAAAGGACAAAAAGACTTCCAAGAAGCGCTCTCCAGCTTCATCTTTTTCTTTGGAGCTGATAAAGTGGCTAGAACAGCTTTTCCTTCTTCGGTTCCATTGCCATCGGTGCCAAAAGAAGGTAGTCTCTTGACTAAGTTCGTATCAGCTCCCAGCCTTTTGGAGCCGGTCACGGATATTTTGGTTCAGAGCCGGTCTCAAATTTTTCGACTGGGTTCTCCTTCACGCAAGTCCCCTTCTGTAGGGAGATCCAGATCTCCTACTTTCTCTTCCAGGTCTTCCAGGACCCTTTCCGATGAGGACGTTGCTAGGGTGGTGGAGAAACTGCTTTAGTCATCGGTGTTGGCTAAATTGATTTTGGCACCGACCCAATTGGCTTTGGAGCCTGTGGCCTCTTCATCTTTTGTTGTTCCTCTTCCGAGCCTTTCTGGGCCTTCGGAGCCAAAGTTGGCTGTTCTGTCGGGTGCCATTAGGTCGGTTCCAGTAGCCTCTCCTGGCCTCTGTGTTCCGATTTCTGCTCATACCCCGTCGGCTCCATCCACGGTGTCGAGGGTCCACAGTTCTCCGGTCAGACCCGAGGGGGAGGATCGGATCGATCTTCATCGGTTCCGAGCCTTCCTCTCGGTGCTTCGGCTTGAGTGAGCCTGGACCCGACATCTACTTCGGACCTCATCTCCTCGACGCCGAGGGCTACTACTGTTTCCCCTACAGTTAGTCGGCCTTCGAAGCCGGGGGGGATCAGCCTTTGAGGTTATGAGGTGTGTGCTGGCCAAGTCTTCAGCTGCATCATACGGCACCAATACTCTGCCCCCTCCAGCACCGGTGTCCGTTTCGGTTCACGCTCTGTCCTTGGGCAGCAGAGACCCTAAGCCTCAGGATACCTCCATGAGTGGTCCCCAACTTTTTGACGTCTCCCCAGAGTTTTTGCCTGAGGAGCCGGCTGGAAAGAGATTGTGTAAGAGGAAACACCTTGACTCCCCAGATGAGTCCCTCACATCGGACACCGACCTAGAGGAGTCAGATGGGTCCCCCAAGTCGTCTTCTGAAGATATCTCTTTTTCAGATATCCTGGAGATCTTGAAGCAGAGAGGCGGCTGGCCCTCCAAACCCCCTTCTGATGAGGAGTCGGTGTTCCTGAAGGCTTTTGGGTCTCACCCCTCCGCCTCTTCGGTTTCTCCCTATTTTGATGAGCTATTAGACCTTGTCTGTCGAAAGGTGTGGGAAACTCCTGACACTGTGGAACCGGTCCCAAGGAGACCCAATAAGTTTTTGTCCCCCCCTCTGACAAGGAGTATCTATCTAAAGGCGTTCCAGTAGATGCCATGGTGGTGGCAGCGGCCACCAAGAAGGAACTTGCTGAAATTTCGTCTACTGTCCATCTGCCTAACGAGGAGTCTCGGGCTATGTACAGATATGGGAAGCATGTTTTTACTTCAGCAGCCTTTACACGGTGGTCGCTGAACTACTTAACGCATTTTACGAGGCTCCAGAGAAATCTCATAAAAGAGCTAGGAGATTCTCTACAGGGTAACATTTCTGATGCCATGGCACAGAAGGTCAATGCACAGATGTCTACCTTAAATTCCCTTACCAACTCCTCCATAAGGCTGATCTCATATGCAGCCAACGGAGCGAGTAGGGCTGCAGGTTCCGTAGTCTCTCTTAGGAGACGCTCCTGGATGCGCCTGTGCAATTTCGCGGAGGCCTTCAAGTCTGCGTTCACCAATGCCCCATTTGATGGTTCATCGTTGTTTGGAACCAAGGTGAAGGACAATCTTACTAGGTGCAAGCAGGAAGGAAAACCCCTGTCTGCTGTGGGAGTCTGTTTTTCCATGCCTTCTAGACCTTATTCCAAGGGCCAGAAGGGTGGGAAGATGTGGTTCAGGAAGTCGCAGAGGTTTTTTCAGGGAGCACAAAGTGATTCCCCCTCCGGAGGCAGGGGAGGGGGTGGAAATTCAGATAGACTCTGCCCTAGAGGCAGAGGAGGCCCGCATAACCAGGGGGACCGTGATTCCTTTCGTGGTTCTCCCTCCCAGGGTTCCTAAAGGGAGGCCCGACTGTTCATCTCTGGAGCCGATCGGGGGTCGCATTTCTTTATACCCAGAAGCCTGGCAAGAAGTAACCCAAGACGAGTGAGTATTAAAGATAATTTCCAGAGGTTATCATATTCCCTTCTCTTCTCCTCCCCCGCCATCCAAGAGAATCCCAGACGTTCCACCCAGTCACAGGGATTCAGCAACTTTAGAAATAAGAAAGTTGCTTTCAAAGGAAGCCATGCAGCCTGTCCTCGCAGACCAGGTAGGATTAGGGACTTACTCCAGATTATTTTTGGTGCAGAAAAGAACAGGGGCCCTGAGACCTATCTTGAATCTCAGCCGACTGAACCTTCATGTACAAAAGTCCAAGTTCCGCATGGTCACCTTACAGTCAATACTCCCTCTGTTAGGGAAAGATGTGTGGATGTGCTCCATTGACCTCAAAGATGCTTACTACCATATCACAATGGACAGGGCATCAAGAAGTCATTTATGCTTCCGGCTGGAAGCCAGTCATTTTCAGTTTCACGCTCTGCCCTTTGGTCTCACCACAGCCCCCAGGGTGTTCATATGCATGGCAGTGGTAATGGCTCACTTGAGACATCAGGGATTCCAAGTGTTTCCGTACCTGGACGACTGGCTCCTTTCTGCCACCACCAGGCATCTACTGCTACAGACCCAGGTATGCCACCATTACACTACGGTTAGGAATTACTCTAAATTGGAAAAAAACCTGCCTTGTTGCCTTCGCAGCGTGTCACTAGATTCGGTGCTCATGAGGGCCTTCTTACCAGAGGAGAGAATTCAGGCTCTACAACAGCAAGTCTTTGCCTTACTACCATTCAGGAAGGTCAGCGCAAATGTGGTCCTCAAGTTATTAGGGACCATGGCTGCCACGATCATGTTAGTTCCCCTTGCTAGACTACACATGAGGGTTCTTCAGTGGCTGCTTTTCGCCCAGTGGTCACTGCAACATCTCTCTCTCCCATTTTATTCTGATTACGGACACGTACAAGCGTGATCTATACTGGTGGCTTCAGGCCAGCAATCTCAGTGTGGGCATTTCCTTTGTCCCATCTTCTCCAGTTGCCACAGTGACCACGGATGCCTACCCGATTGGGTGGGGGGGGGGACATTATCTTGGCAGGACTGTCCAAGGTACGTGGCAGGATCACGAGACCCATTTGCATATCAATGTCTTGGAGATGAAAGCAGTGCTGTTAGCGTTGCAAGCACTTCAGAGCTCTCTCCCTCTAGGAACATATGCATTCCACTCAGACAACATGTCGGTAGTGTGGTACCTGAACAAACAGGGAGGAAACAAATCATACCCCCTTTGCAGAGAGGCACTTCGAGTTTGGCAGTGGGCGGTGTCTTCCCAACGCTAGTTGCAACGCATATACCAGGGAAGTCCAACGTGATTGCCGACAGGGTGAGCAGAGCTATCCTAATGCCTCACGAGTGGTCCCTGAGCATTTATGTTGCGGAAGAGAGATTCCACAGATGGAGTCAGCCTTGCTGCCATCTATTTGCCAGCCCCCTCAATGCCAAATGCAGCAGCTACTTATGCCTCCGGAGGGGGAGACACCCAGAGACGCTCTGGCTAACGATTGGCCCTCCGGTCTTCTCTACGCCTTTCCACCGTTCTCTGATATCAAAGGTCATTCAGAAAGCAGTCTTTGGGGAGCCAAAATGATCCTCATTGAAGCACATTGGCCTCATCAGATTTGGTTTCCCTTCCTTCAACCCTATCTAATGGACAAGCCCTGGATTCTGGACAAAGTTCCAGATCTGCTGACTCGTATGTCAGGACAGTTCCATCCCTCCGTCCAGACCCGCAGGTTGACAGCTTGGCCGCTCCAGTTCCATCCTTAGGCTTCATGATGTTTCCCCGGAAGTGGTCCATATTCTATCATCTTCCCACAAGCCTTCTACCAGGAAGATTTATTCCAGTAAATGGAAGAGATTTTCTATTTGGGGCCGTGAGAGACATATTGATCCTTATACAGCACCTTTTTCGGCAGTGCTGGAATTTTTCTCACCTGTTTAGTCAGGGTTCAGCTGCGGCAACCATTAAAGTACAATTGGCAGCAATTTCTACCTTTCACATTGCTAATGAGCCCAACCTTATGACTCATAGGCTTTGTATGGCTTTTATGAGAGGGATATTGTTACTCCAACCTCGTCTTTGATGCCATGGGACCTCAATTTTGTACTACAGAAGCTCACCTCAACTCCCTTTGAGCCCACAGCTACGTGTGACATTAAATTCTTGTCGTGGAAGACAGTATTCTTGGTAGCCATAACTTCAGCTAGGTGAGTCTCTGAACTCCAAGCATGATCAACTAGGCCACCTTATTTGGTGTTCCATAAAGATAGGGTCTCCATAAGAACCAATCCTTCCTTTGTTCCAAAGGTTGCCACTGTTGTCAGTATCAACCAATCCATTGAGTTGCGTGTATTTTTTCCTGAATTCTCCAACAAGGCAGAATTTAAGTTTCATCTGCTGGATGTTGACAGACAATTGCATTTCTATTTACATAGGACAAAAGATTTCGGGAAATCAGATCAAATGTTTGTCTCATTTTCAGACACTAGACTTGGGGTTCCGGTTTCTAAGGTAACCTTGTCTCGCTGGATCTCCGATTGCATCTCATTTATTTACGCTTCCAATGGCAGAGTTACCCTTTAAAGTGAAGGCTCATTCTACACGTTCTGTGCCTACCTCAACTGCATTTCAGGCTAGGATGTCTATGGATGATATTTGTGCTGCAGCAATATGGGCTTCGCCTCATACCTTTATTAGTCACTACAAATTAGATCTGGTCTCTAGAGGCAGATCTTCCTTTGGTTCTACGGTGCTCAAGAGTATTTTTCACTGAGCCACCCAAGATCAAGGTGCTAGGGACGCTGTCCCACGGGTAAGAATGAAGGTGAGATTGGACTACATAACATCAAGAAGTTATGTACTCACCATAACATTCGATGTATGCAGTCCTTCTCACCTTGTATTCTTACTAACCCTCCCTCCTTCCCCATCCTGGAGGACCTGGAGATATTGTCTCTAGTTATCAGTAGTCCTTTCTCTTGAGGTTGTTGTTCTTCTCAGTGTGTATGTGTGAGAGCTTGCAGCAAACAAGATCTGGGGAATAGACCTGTTGCACGATGGGATACCTCTTAGCCACGAACCAATTGAAGACTATGAGCTAGAGTATGGCCGAGTCGGAGCCGAGGTTCGGCTCCGAACCCAAGGGTAAGAATGTAAGGCGAGATGGACTACATACATCGAATGTTATGGTGAGTACATAACTTCTTGTTTTGGTTAGTGTGTGTATGTGTTGATTTTTTTTACTGTGTTTCGGTAGATAGTATGTTGCGGGCAGTGAGGTTGGCCAACTATGAGAGATCGAGATTTTGAATTTCGCAGTTTAGTGCGTTCGTATTCGCTTTTTGCTCGTTATGGTTCACGTGAATTGTAGTCGACCGATTCGGCTTTCGCAGGAATAAAGTAGACCCGTTCTGGGCCCAGTTACAGATCTGCTGACTCGTACATCTGGAACACTCCACCCCTTTCTTCAAACCCTCAGACTGACAGTTTGGCTGCTCTAATTCCAATTGTAGCCAGGCTTCCTAACCTCCCTCATTCGATCAGACATATCTTGATCTCTTCTCATAAGGCCTCAACGAGAAAATTATATATCTGTAAATGGAGAAGATTTTCTTTCTGGGCACTGGCAAAAAACATTGACCCCTTTTCTGCTCCTAAAACTTCTGTTCTCAAAAATTTTGGCAAAACTGTTTAATGAAGGCGCAGCTGCAGCTACCATTCTTGTGGAATTAGCAGCAATATCTAATTTCCATACAAGTGATTTTGCCCCTAACTTGATGTCCCACAAACTATGCAAAGCCTTCCTGAAGGGTACCTTTTTGTTAAGACCACCCATAAAAACACCCCTACCACCATGGGACCTACAGTTTGTTCTGTCCTGTTTCATCCTTCCCCCATTTGAACCTGCATCATCATGTGATCTAAAATTTTTAATGTGGAAAACAAGTATGTTGGTTGCCATCACTTCTGCTAGAAGAGTTTCAGAACTGCAAGCATCATCAGTCAAGCCACCATATATGCATTTTCACAAAGATAGAGTATCCCTTCGAACAAACCCATCCTTCCTGCTTGAAAGTATGTTCAGAGTCTAACCTAAATCAGTCCATAGACTTACAAGTTTTTTCCCAAACCATGGCAACAAGGCAGAATATAAGCTTCGTGAACTGGATGTACATAGACAATTACGCTTCTACTTGCATAGAACAAAGGACTTCAGGAAATCTGATCAGTTATTTGTTTCGTTTTCAGAAGCAAAGAAAGGTGCCACTATATCTAAGGTCACACTTTCAAGATGGCTGTCAGATTTTATTACTTTTGTATATAATTGTAATAAAGTTATCCCCTTTAAAGTCAAAGGTCATTCTACAAGAGCCATGACAGTGTCTTCTGCCTTTCGAGCTAGACTGCAACTTGATAGCATTTGTGCTGCTGTGACTTGGACAACGCCGCATACCTTTAGCATTCATTACAAAGTAGATTTGGCTTCCAGGGACAGGGCCTCCTTTGGGTCCACTGTCCTGAAGAATATACTCCCATGAGTCACCCAAGAAATATGGTGCTAGGGAAGCTGCCCCAACCAGTAAGAATGAAGGCAAGATAAGACAACATAACATAAAAAAGTTATGTACTCACCATAACGTTCCATGTTTGTTGTCCATCTCACCTTCATTATTACATCCCACCCTCCTTTCCCTTACCTATGGCTCCTGGAGAACAAAGAGGTCTTTTCTTTGGCTATAGTATCTCTCTGACCTTTTCATTGTCTTCATAAAGATGTATTGATAGTATGTTAGGTACCTATGGTCATCAGCAAATAAGATCTGGGGAGCTTCACTAGAGCATGATGGGGTAGGGATACAGTCACAAGCCAGTGGAAGACCTCAAGCTTTAGTGTATAGCTGAGTCGGAACCTAGGATCGGTTCTGAACCCAACCAGTCAGAATGAAGCCGAGATGGACTACAAACATGGAACGTTATAGTGATTACATAACTTCTTTTTATCACAGCTGTCCCTCTGGGCTCCTACACACTGGACAGCTTGGCTCTAGTCCCTGCCTCAGAGCTGACCTGGTTGAAACCTCGAGCAGATTTGCCCTCGGGTCATTCTGCCCATCTGGCTTGGATTCGGGGAGACCTCCATTGGGACTTCCATTTCTGCTAGCCAAGGCCTTCTAGAAGATCCTTTCCAGGCATTCTACCAGGAAAGAGAACACTTCTTTTTTATTAGATCCACCCCAGAACTCCCTGTGCTTAAAAAATACCTTCTATGCCCTCTTGACATTAATTTTGGGTTTTATGTCTGGGCCCTAGTTCTCCTTTTGATGGCAGAATTATTATACAGACCCTCACTAAACCCCCTTTTTAAACAGCTGCTTCATCAGATCTCCGATAGCTTTCTTGGAATATCTTGTTTCCTGTGACCATTATATCATCCAGAGGAATATTTGAGTTATAGGCATTTTCTTGCGAACCTTCATATTTAATTTTACTTAAGGATAGAGTCTCACTCAGAACCAGTCCCTCCTTTATACCCAAAATGGCTTCTTAATCAGCCCTAAACCAATTCATTCACCTGCCACTTCTTTCTAAAGCATTAAATCAAAGAATGATGTATTTGTCACATGTTAATTGTTCATTGCAAACTTATTTTATTCACACTGAACTAAAAAAATTAGGAGGAGTGGTCTATTTGTCTCGTTATCTAGATGGCTGCCAGATTTGCAATACCTTTGTTTATGACTCGAGAAGGTTATAACTTCCTTCTAGACCAAAAGTTCATTCCCCCAGGTCAGAATCCACTTCTATGCCTTTCTTCAATTGCTCTACCCTGGATGATGTCTGTGCAGCTGCTACCCAGTGTACCATGCACACATTCATCAGTCATTGCTTACTGGATCTCCAGTCGAGATCCAGGTCTTAATTTGGCTCAGTTATATTCAGGAATGCCCAATCATATGATTATGCAAGATTTCAGTAGCTGAGAACTCTGTTGCATCTGTCGAATCAGCTGGACAAGACAACATTGGATATGCAAGTTATGTGGTTATCATAATGCTAGATCCATGTTGTCCTTAGTCCATCATGACATCCCTCATGCCTTTCCCCTCCAAATTGTCATTTGTCTTTGCTGTTAGAGGACTATTTTGGTCCCTTGTAAAGCCTTATCTATGGTTATATCTAGGTATATCTTGGGTAATATCTTTTATCCCATATTCCTGGCCTACATTATAAATGCTGAAGGACAAACTTGGTATGAGGAGATTGTACATAGTGATGCATCATGGAAAAGGAGCTTGAGCGCTAGGGAAACACGGTAGTATTACCAGCTTTAGATCTGATCAGAGCCAACAACCCATCCGTCGTGGTGGACAGCAAAGGACGCTACTGATCTAGTGTTATAGTTAATGCATAACTTTTGTTTCTACAAAATGTTTGTCAGTTATAATCTACTGGCCTTTCCTATTCTTCTGTCAGGATTCCCCTCTGGGTTATCTCTGTCTGCCCATAGAGCCACCTTTCTAACTATTCTCAAATCATACAGTTTTTGAAAGGTGTTTGGAATATATGCCCACCAAGAAGACAAATAACTTCTTCATCAGTTTTGTTCTAGAGAAACTTGCACTTTTTCTGTTTGAACCAGCTCATCAATGTAAATTGAAGTTCTTAACTACTCATTGCTCTGATCTCTGCAAAAAGAGATTGAGTTACAAGCTCTTAAAGATTGTGTATTATGGAGAACAAACCTTCATTTATGCCTAACCTAGTTTGAGTTTACACTGTACCAAAATGAAATAACTACGCTCCTTCGCTCCTCAAAGACATCCGGAATGAAGACCGGGAACACTTGAATGAAGAAATACAGTCTTTATTAATAAACTTTAAGCATCCTATGAGCTTTTCGTCAGTTTAAAATTCACCAACTTCCTCAGAAACACTGAATACATAAAACGGAAACAATGTCACTTAAACACCACTCATTTAAATACACTTTCATTGTTATTAAAGCGGTAAACAGGTTAATGACATTTAAAAATCTCTAAAAATGTTTGAAAGAAACATTAAAAGCCACTATATGAAATCTTGTTAAATAAATCTATCATACAAGTTACAATATATCTTTACTTTTACTTAAAATAAAGGTATAATGAGTAAAAAAAAAAAAAAAAGACAACATACACATGTCTTTGAGGTCTTACTAAATAATTCTAATGCTGTTCTGTTATATGATGTATATCTAATCCCTGCTGCTAGTAAAAGTTAAATAAATTAATACTAGGTCCTATCTAGTGAGGCTCTTTAATCTCAATATGCAAGAAATGGACAATCTATCATTGATGCCCGGGTAGTGGCAGGCATCCAATCTTAGTTGCCAAAGCAGTTCTCTCCCCTCTAGAATGAGGGAATCAACAGGACCCCTTCCATCTGACCGAACGTGATCAGTGATAGTAAATGAGAAAAGGTGGGAAGGATATTCCTTTGCATGTTTCGCCAAAGCATTTACCACCTTACCTTTTCTAATTGAGTATGTATGTTCATAAATACGCTCATTTAATTTTCTGTCGGTCTTGCCGATATAGAAAACTGGGCAATGAGAACACCGAGCTAGATAGACGACTCCTGAACTGGAACAGTTGAATTTGCCTTGTATTTTATATCTAGAGTCTCTGATGGCAAAAGATTACCCCACCGTAATATACTTACAGTATCGGCACATATTACATTTGAACATGCCTGATCTAATCAACATAGGCTCATGCTTGGACTCTTAAGATGTTTTTAAGATTTTTACCCCTCCTGAATGTTATTTTGGGGAGTTCCTTTGCAGTCACCCTACACAACCCATCTTGCATAAGATAACTCCAATTTTTATGGATGATTGAAATAATGTCTTTCACATCCACATTATAGGTAAGAATAAGGCTATAGGGGTGCATTGTCTTGGCTGCCTTGACAGGTGTACTGGATTTCTCACTGATGTTAGAAGAACTTAATATAGGTACATAGAAACCTGACACCCGCTTATTATGGACTTCACAAACCAGATCTAAAATTAGGTCAGCCGGGTACCCTCTCCTCAAGAAATGACCATCCATGTATTTACATTCATTGACAAAAGCACCGTCTCTGGTCACCATTCTCGCAGCTCTCACCAGCTGACCCTTGATGATAGATTTCTTTTGAGAGAAGGGGTGACAACTGTTAAACTGGAGGTAGCTGTTAGAGAATGTTTTTTTACGGTGGATTCTAGCTATGTAACAATTAGCTTTTATATCTTTAGAAAGATCTACATCCAAATAAGAAATTTTATCGCTTTCCACATTGAAAGTAACTTTTAGGAAATCAGTAGAAGAGTTGAAGTGGTTTAAAAGTTGGTCCACAATAATTTTATCACCTTTTAGGATGATAAAAATATCATCCAGAAAGCGTGTGTATAACAAAACCCTATCCTGGAACAAAGGATATGTAAATACATATTCCCTTTCCCAAAATGCCATCACCAAATTAGCTACACTAGCACCACATGGAGAACCCATAGGTACCCCAATTTTTTGTAAATAGTACTTACTATTGAAGGATAAATAATTGCTAGATAAAATTATATCCAGCAATTCGATGACCAATTGTATCTCCTCTCTGGGTGCTCCTTTAACATTCATCAAAGTGGGGATGCAGTCCAGTGCCACTGTATGGGGAATAGAAAAATACAAGTCCCTCACATCTATAGTTAAAAAGAAACTATCAGCTCTGTAAGGGATTTGATTTACTCTCGACAAAAATGACCAAGAATCCTTGGAAATCTGAACTTCACTCGCTACATATTTCTTCAAAATAGTCAACCACCTTAGCGCCAGCATAGGTTATGCTCCCTCTAGCACTAACCAAAGGACGCATAGGGGGGTTTTCAAGCTTCTTATGGATTTTGGGAGAACCAAAAATTATAGGGATTTTGGGCGCTGGTATGGATATGTAATTGAATACATGGAGGTCTATTGTGTTGTTAATAAACATATCGTTATAATAACCTGTGATTCTAGCAATAACTACATTTAACTCGTTCCTAGATATTTCCTTGTAGGTATCGGTAATCAAAATATCCTCTATTCTCCTAATGTAGTCCTATTGGTTCATCACCACCAAGCCTCCCCCCTTATCGGGTTGCATGACTCTAACTGGTGCTTTACATAGAAGTTCTAAAAGATCTCTTTCTTTCTTACTAATGTTGAATGTGACATCATGGGGTGAAGGGGACTGACTTAATAGATGATGGATGTCCAATTCACAAATCTGTTCAAACACTTCAAGTGGTGGACATAAAGGTGGGTTGTAAGTACTAGGATATTGAAAACACCCAATTCTCTAGTACTCTGGTCCAACAAAAAACGTAAATTTAACTTTCTGACAAATAACTTCAGTTCCAGTAAAGATTTAGCCAGGTCCGCCCTTTTAGTAGGGACGAAGTTGAGACCGTTGGCTAATAATTCCACCAACTCGCTGGAAAAGTGAAAGTCAGAAAAGTTATGAATGTTGAAGTCTGAATCAGCATTAGTGATAATGGCACATGTCTTTTTAGTAGGCTGAACTTCATCATCCTGATACTCGTCTAATTCCTCCTGTTCCTGGATTTGTTCCTGGTCTTCCGGCCCTGGTAGGAGGAATGGTAAGAGGCTGAGTTCTGAAAATTTGACTTCTCTGCCTCCTGCACAGTATGGGTAGCTCGATGTTGTTGAGCCAGATTATCGCTCCGTTGAATTACCTCTCCAGGTAGTGAGGTATCAGCCTCCCCTTGGATCGGGACACTGGAATCCGCCCTCTCTTCCATAATGGAATTGCTAATTCTTCCCAAGTGGCACACACTAGAGGCCAAATAATTACCTTGGGAAGGAGGCGGTTTAGGATATGCCATACCCTCCCCGTAGGCTTTAATGTCCCTTTTAAGTTTTTTTATTTTAACAACTGTAATTTTATTGATATGTTGGTCAATGCTGTTAAATGACCTCTCATATTCAAATAGATAACGGTGGAAATTCAAATCATTCTTGATTTCCACATCCAAATTTATTTCTTTAGTTAAAAAATCAGCCGCTTGTTGGTAATGATCTTTGATTAAATCTAACACTTTGAATCCATGCCTATCAAACAACTGTATCAAGTCTGAATGAAAAGTCCTTCTACCAACCCCATAGGGTATTGCCAGGACCTGAGACCTTTAGGGACCACTTTGGCTTGTTTATATTCATTGAAATAGGCCACTTCCAATTTTATCTTTCTCAATTTCATCAGGCTCTGGTCAAAGATATTCAATTTAGATGGCAAATTAAGATTCAGACATACCTGGATTCAATGTAATGATCCCTTGATTGTCCTGTAGGGAAACTGGGCGACTGAGACACATAGAAAGGTTAAACGGCTCCGGCTGGTTATTAGCAGTAGGAACAGCAGCAGTATTAGAATAGGGTGAGACACTTTGCCTAAGACCAGTGTTCGACATGTTTTCACCTTGGATACCCACCCTAGGCAATGGATTATAGATCCCTCCAGTCGGTTGACTCCACCTGTGCTAATAATAGGGGGGCCATTGTACTCAAAATTGCCTGGTCGCTAGCAGAATGAACTCTTTCCTGGTTATCACCAGAAACATTTGTATCTTGTGGCAAAATTGTGATGCTTGCTTCAAGGCTCCCTTGAGACTCGATAAAACCGTTAAAACGGTCCGATAAGGTGTTTACCTTTTGGGTCAACATTTCCACTAATTGAGTTAAACTAGGAGATCTGAAGTAGGAGATTCATTTGTCTGCAACCTGTGGGTTATGGATCCGATATCGGATCCGAACCGGCATGGTTTTCCAGCTATGGATCCAAGCTCTCAGCTCCTCCCCTCACCCATAATGCCCTGCTCTACCCTCATGACCTCAGATCTCGTTTGCCGCGCATGGTGACTGGATTTGTTTCTCAAGCTCTCAAGCTAAGTGGTAGTTTTACTGTTTAAAATCAGAATTTTGAAGTTTTTATTGATTTTTTGTGTGAAAGTGTAGGTTTCCCCTTTGATATTTTTCCTTTTTAGAGTTAATCTAAAAGTTTTATCCCTCCCCTCGCTGTTGGCGTAGAGTGTGTGTGTTGGGCCTGTGTGTGTATTGGTTGTTTAGTTACTTTAGTTTGGTAACTTCTTTGTTAGACTAGGATGGCAGACCAACCTAAGTCTATATTTTCTAAATGCTCCGAGTGTGGCCATAAGCTTTCCCCAGCTGATGGCCACACTCGGTGTGTTAGATGCCTGGGGGTTGAACACCTCACATCTGGATGTTCCATTTGTGCAGGGTTCAACCCCAGGGCATTGAAGGAGCGGAGGTCCAAGCTTGTTTTGGCGGGCCTTTACCTCCGGACTCGGCTCCGACCTCCGCTCCTTCCGAGTAACCGTGCCTCGGTTATTCCCTCTGGCACCCCCTCCTCCTCCTGGGACTCAACCTCCCGTTTCTGGTTCGGAGGAGAGGGATGCTAAGAAAAGGGACCGGAGGGAGAAGCACCATAAGCGGCGGGCCGAGACCTCTGTTTTGGCCCCGCCAGCCAAGCGGGCTTCTCCCCCGGCTCCGTTGTCGGCTCGGTCTCCTCCTTCTCGGCTCCGGTCTCCAGTGTGTTTTTCACCGGGACCTGAGGAGGAGGAGACCCGATCTCCGTCGAGGCTATCGAGGAGGCACTCCAGGCCTACCTCGGTAGCCTCGTCGAGATCCACGTATAGCTCGATGCTGATCTGGACCGGATGATGAGAAGGTTCATCCAGGCCCAGATGCAGATGGGAGTGCTCTTGCCTCCCCCCCTTCTGGGGGGGAGCTCAACACCCTTTTTCAAACCTATTGCTCCTTCTCCGACCCGCTATCCGGGTTCGGAGCAGCTGGGGCCGAGCAGCCGGGCGGGGTGGGTCGGCGCCGATAGTACTTTGTACCGGATCCGACCCTGCCCTCGAGTGCATCGGATCCGTCCTCGGAGCCTGGATCCGAGCCTCGGATCCGGGGGGATCAGTGCTCCTTCGGCGCCGTCTGTGTCGGAGCGCACTGTCCCTTCAGATCCGAGCGCTTCGGCGCCGGCTCCGATCCACTCTTCGGATCCGAGGGGGAGCCGATTGTCGGATCCTTTGGTCGAGGTCGGCTCCCCTTCGGCGTTTGATGTAGTGGAGAGGGCCCTGTTGAGGGTCTCCGGACCCCCGGCACTTGTTTCGGCTCCGTCCCGCGCTCCCTCTGCACTGGGCCAGGCTTCCACCATCCGGCCCTTGGGACAGCCCACTTCTGTGCCCCAAGTTGCTCCAATGGAACAAGTTGCTGCTTGCAAGGAGTCCTCTGACAGCCCCCCAGAGGATGTCCCTCGCAAGCATACGTGCAAAAGGAGGCACATTGACTCCCCCGAGTCTCTCACGGAAGACACGGACTTGGAGGAAGGGAAGGCTCCCCACGGTCACCCCCCGAGGATGTCTCATTTGGAGACATCATGGAAATGCTCCGTATAAGGGGGGGGGTGGTCTGCCCCCAAGTCTTCCTCGGACGAGTCCGTGTTCTTGGGGGCATTTGAAGCGGGCCCATCTACCTCTTGGGTGTCCCCTCCTGCCGACCCCCTGGTGGACCTCATTACCACCAGGGCGTGGAAGGAACCGGACACCGTGGAGCCAATTCCTAAGAGGCCCGATAGGATCCTTAGCCCACCGTCCGACCGTGCCCATTGGAGTAAGGGGCCTCCGGTAGATGCCATGTTGATGGCGGCGGCCACCAAGAGGGAACTTGCTCAGGAGAGTCCCTCAGTCCATCCCCCGAGCAAGGAGTCTCGGATGATGGACCGCTTGGGGAAGCGGATGTTTAGTTCAGCGACCTTCTCGGTAAAGGCTGAACTACTTGGCACACGTCATTAGGATGCAGCGAGATCTCATTAAAGAATACGCTGCATCTCCCCCAGAGTCCATGTCGGAGGAGGACAGGGTGCTGCACTCCACCCGCATGGCCACTCTTAGGTCAGTTACTAATACCTCTATGCGGCTACTCTCCCACGCTACGGAAGGCGCCGCTAGAGCTGCAGGGGCAGGCCTAGTCACTAGACGTCAGGCCTGGCTCCGTCACTGCGATTTTTCTGAGCCCTTCAAAGCGTCATTTGCGAACGCCCCCTTTGATGGTTCTGCTCTTTTTGGCAAAACCGTTCGCGAAACGTTGACCCAGAACGAGAAGGACGGGAAGACGCTGTCTGCCATCGGAATCCGCTTCTCTGCACCCCAGAGGCCCTACTCTAGGAACCAAAAGGGTCAGAAGAAGATGTGGTTCCGGAAGTCGCAGCAGTCCCAGCCTGCTCCGGACAACCAGTCCTTCCGTGGCAGAGGAGGACAGGGAGGACGCCGCCCTAGAGGCAGAGGGGCTCCCAGAAACTTTGGGTCCAGGGAACCTTTCTCTGAACGGCCCGCGCAGCAACCCTGAGGGGTTGCCCGACTGCTCCACTCTGGAGGCAGTCGGGGGACGCTGGGCACCTAGCGGCATGGGAGTCCATAACATCAGACCGCTGGGTTCTCCAAATCATATCCAGAGGATATCGCATCCCTTTTCTTCACTTTCCAAAGTTGAAGTCCCTCCCAGACGTTCCACCCGGTCAACGGGAGGCCGCTTTGGCAGAAATTGGCCATCTGCTAAAGAAAAGAGCCATCCAGCCCGTCCCCAGACCAGATCGGATCAGGGTTCTACTCCAGGTTCTTTTAGTGCCAAAGAAGACGGGGAACTAAGACCAATTCTAGACCTTTCTCTCTTGAATCTGGCAGTCCCCAAAGAAAAATTCCGAATGGTCACTCTGCAATCTATTCTCCCCCTTCTGGGAGAAAATCACTGGATGTGCTCGATAGACCTCAAAGACGCGTACTACCACATCCTGATGGACAGGCGCTCCAGGAGGTTCCTCCGCTTCCGGCTGGGAGCCAGTCACTATCAGTTCCGGGTCCTTCCCTTTGGTCTCACCACAGCCCCCAGGGTGTTCACCAAAGTATTAGCAGTGGTAGCGGCCCACCTGAGGCTTCAGGGGTTGCAGGTCTTTCCCTACCTGGACGACTGGCTTCTTACCGCCCCAACAAGGCATCTACTTTTATTGGCGCGAGACTCCTTTCTCCATCTTGCTTCTTTTCTGGGCATTACAATAAATACAAAGAAATCCAACCTGGCGCCCACACAGCTCTTAGATTTTATAGGGGCCAGGCTAGAGACAAGGAGTTTACGAGCCTTCCTCACTGCGGACAGAGTTCAAAATCTGCAGCTCCAGGTGCGGGCCATTCTCCACTCAAGTTCTGTTCCGGCGGAGTTGGTCCTGAGGGCTCTAGGGTCCATGGCATCTGCTATAGCACTTCTTCCTCTTGCCAGGCTCAATATGCGCATCCTACAGTGGACTCTCTTAGTACAGTGGTCATACCTTGCTCTCCCTATGCATCATCCCATTGCGATCAGCAAGGCTTGCAAGCGGTCCCTCTTGTGGTGGCTTCACTCCCCAGATCTCCACAGGGGCCGCCCATTTTGTGCTTCTCCCCCTCTTGCCACGGTGACCACGGACGCCTCCCGCCTCGGGTGGGGGGGGCATTTTGCGGGCCGGACCGTCCAAGGCACGTGGAACGATTCAGAGACTTTACTGCATATCAACGTTCTAGAGATGAGAGCAATGCTCTTAGCGTTGCTAGCACTTCAGGACTTTCTTCCCTTGGGAACAATTGCGATTCAATCGGACAACATGTCTGTGGTCTGGTACATCAACAAGCAAGGGGGAACAAGGTCTTACCCTCTTTGTCGAGAAGCCATGAGAGTTTGGGAATGGGCAATCTCCACCAACCGCTTTCTAATAGCAACGCACATTCCGGGTCGGTCCAACATCCTGGTGGACAAGCTCAGTCGCACCATTCTGACCCCTTACGAGTGGTCTCTCAATTGTCAAGTAGCGGAACGCATATTCGCACGGTGGGGAACTCCTTCATGCGATCTTTTTGCCTCTCCCTCAAACACCAAGTGCGACAGTTTTTTCGCTCTGATACCTCCTCCGGAGGTTCCCAAGAGACGCTCTGGTGCATGCTTGGCCACCCGGTCTTCTGTATGCTTATCCACCCTTGCCTCTGATGCTCCAAGTTCTTCAGAAAGCCTCTCGGGTGGGTTGCAGAATGATTCTCATTGCTCCGTTTTGGTCTCGACAGATCTGGTTCCCCTTCCTAAGGTCTCACTCGGTGAATCCTCCTTGGATTCTAGATCCCATTCCGGATCTGATATCCCATCCATCCTGCATACCTCCTCCGAATCTGGACAACCTGAAGCTGACCGCTTGGCTGCTCCAGTTCCACTCTTGATCAGGACTCCGGTATTTCGTCACCTGTTAAGGCAATTCTGGTGGCAGCTCATAAACCGTCCACTAGGAAGGTCTACCGCAGCAAGTGGAAACGGTTTTCTTTGTGGGCGGAGTGGCAAGGCCTGAATCCCTTCACGGTTCCTCTCCCTTTAGTGCTTGACTTTCTAACCACTCTTTTTAACGATGGTGCCAGCAGTTCCACAGTCAAAGTACAACTGGCAGCAATTTCTCATTATCACATTGGCCATGACTCTAATCCTCTTATGTCAGCCAAGTTGTGTAAAATTTTCCTTAAAGGTACTTTTCTTCTCAGGCCCCCTGTAAAACAAGTGGTTCCTCCTTGGGACCTCTCTTTGGTTCTCCAGGCCTTGACCTCCCCCCCTTTCGAACCAGCGGCTACTGTGGATCTCAAATTCTTGTCTTACAAGACAGCCTTTTTGGTAGCCATTACATCGGCCAAGAGAGTTTCAGAGCTTCAAGCTTTATCAGCTAAACCTCCTTACTTGGTATTTCATCCGGACCGTGTCTACCTCAGGACCAACCCGTCCTTTCTTCCTAAAGTCGCTTTTGAAGCAAACATTAATCAGTCCATTAACCTCCCTGTTTTCTTCCCTAAATACGAAAACAAAGGTGAATATAAGCTTCACTCATTAGATGTCCACAGGCAACTTAGATTTTATCTAAACAGGACGGCTGGTCATAAGCAATCCGACCAGTTGTTTATTTCCTTTGCAAAATTTAATTTGGGCTAGCCAATTTCTAAAGTTTCTCTGTCCCGCTGGATTTCACAGTGCATCTTATTGGCTTATCAAGCTTCAGGAAGGCCCGCACCAGAGGGTGTTCATGCCCATTCAACCCGGTCAGTATCTACCTCAGCAGCCTTCAAGGCTAGGATTCCTCTAGATGATATTTGTGCAGCAGCCACGTGGGCTTCATCTCATACTTTTATCTCCCACTATAAGTTGGATCTTGCATCTAGGGTAGAGCATCATTTGGCTCCGGTGCTCCGGAATATCCTTCCATGATGGCGCCCAAGATTCAGGTAGCTGGGGACTCTGTCCCACAGGTTGCAGACAAATGAATCTCCTACTTCAGATTTAGAAGTTATGTACTCACCATAACGTTCCATCTGAGTAGGTGTATTCATTTGTCTGCAACCATCCCGCCCTCCTATCCCCCTGGCCTTTCAGTTTCCTGCATATTATCTGTTACCCTTGTCAGGGTGTTGTTGCTGTTGGCAAACTCGATCTGAGGTCATGAGGGTAGAGCAGGGCATTATGGGTGAGGGGAGGAGCTGAGAGCTTGGATCCATAGCTGGAAAACCATGCCGGTTCGGATCCGATATCGGATCCATAACCCACAGGTTGCAGACAAATGAATACACCTACTCAGATGGAACGTTATGGTGAGTACATAACTTCTAATTTCTTCCTCCGAAATAGTACCAGAAGGTACCAAAGGAGTAGTATCCATCTCGAAACAAAACAATCCGACAAACCAAGTACATGCACAAACACTGTACCAAAATGAAAGATAACTATGCTCCTTCGCTCCTCAAAAACATCCGGAATGAAGACCGGGAACACTTGAATGAAGAAATACAGTCTTTATTAATAAACTTTTCATTTTGGTACAGTGTTTGTGCATGTACTTGGTTTGTCGACTAGTTTGAGTTTAATTTGAGTCAAGCTATTAATCCCCGTGTCTTTTTTTTTTCCAAACCCAAAAAATAAGGGGGGGGGGGAGAAGATTTAACACACTATATTGTCGGTAGGCAATTCAGATGGTATATTAAGGG